>NC_081558.1:13480502-13648340 GCF_022355385.1 Mustela nigripes | reverse complement strand
GGGTGGCTCAGTTGGTTAAGCGGCTGCCTTCGGCTCAGGTCATGATCCCAGCATCCTGGGATCGAGTCCCACATCGGGCTCCTTGCTCGGCAGGGAGCCTGCTTCTCCCTCTGCCTCTCCAGGCCTCTCTGCCTGTGCTCGCTTGCTCTCTCTCTTCCTCTATCCCTGACAAATAAATAAAATCTTAAAAAAAAAAAAAATAAAAGCTCTAATTTGATAATCCTTATTTCTAAAAATATACAATATAGTTTTGTTAATGTAGATCAGCTTTCTTTCTTATTTGCCAGGTTTTTCTCATCCCTTAAAATTTTCAGCATCTGGGCATCTGGGTGGCTCAGTGGGTTAAGCCGCTGCCTTCGGCTCAGGTCATGATCCCAGGGTCCTGGAATCGAGTCCCACATCAGGCTCTCTGCTCAGCAGGGAGCCTGCTTCCTCCTCTCTCTCTCTGCCTCTCTGCTTACTTGTGATCTCTCTCTGTCAAATAAATAAATAAAATCTTTAAAATAAAAAAAAAATTTTTTCAGCATCTAAGCATACATGTTTAGATATTTCCTGTAAATAGCTTCAAATTTTGAATTAAAAAAAGGTAACAGTCTATCTTTTGCCCTTTAGCTTGACCATTTACATTTATTGTAATTGCTGGCAAATTGTATGTATTTCCATGATCTTATTTGGGGCTACTGGAACCTCCTTTGCTATGGAAGAATTATTCTGGATTATTTTTCACTCCAATTTTTGCTCCCTAACAGTTTGGAAGTTATAGACTAGTTCTATTCTCTTAGTATTTACCATGGCTATTAATATCTTCTACTCCACTCAACTGAGTACTATGTCCCACTCTCCTCAAACAATACAGGCACAGCTCAGAGATGCTGTGGGCTCAGGTCCAGATACTGACCACAATAAAGCAAATATTCCAATAAAGCCAAACAAATGAATTTGTGGCCTCCCAGTGACTGTAAAAGTTACATTTGCACCATACTGTAGTCCATTAACCGTGCAATAGCGTTACGTCTAAACAACCCACATACCTTAATTAAAAATACTTTATTGCTAACAAATGCTAAACGTCATTTGAGCTTTCAGAGTTGTAACCACGGATCACTAACAAATAGAATAAGAGTTTGAAATATTGCCAAGAATTACCAAAATGTGACAAAGAGACAGAGTGAGCATCGGCTGTTGGAAAAATGGCGCTGGTAGACGTGCTCAACGGAGTTGCCTTCGATTTGCAGAAACGCAGTAAAATGAGGCTGGCCTATACACAGATTTTAAAACCTTACTCAACTATTTTTTGCCCTTGTTGTCTCATGTAATTGAGATTTTAATTCTACACAGTGGACTTTACCGTCCTTGCTAATGAAGGTGATGTTCCTTCAGCTGCTTTGCCCACCTTTCTGCTGTCTTCTGCATGTCAACCCGCCTCCCTGGTTCATTTTCTTTCTGCCTAAACAGCTCCCTTAGCATTTTGTTCAGCAAGGAACTTCACTTCTCTGTCCTCAAATATATTTGAGATATTTCTGTTGCGTAAGCATCTCTGGGCTGCTGTTTTCACTCAGAGCCTCTCCCAGCCTCCCTGGGTCCTGAGTTCTGGCCGTGGGACTGAGAAGGCTCTCCAACATCATTCTCGATTTCCTTGCTGCCTGTGGTTTTCAGTCCTGAATCAGCTGTTATTAAAAAAAACACCTTGCTTATGTGGCTGGCTTTCTGAAATCTGGTAAATTGGTGTCTCTCATCCATTCTGGAAAGTTCTCCACCTTTATCCTCTTCAGAGTTTGCCTCTGCTCGCTCTCCATCTCTTAACCTCCCTTTTCTTCCCGTGTTTGGGAAATTCCCGCACTCCATCTTCTAGCTCACCAGTTTTCTCTTTGGCTAGCTCAAATCCACTGTTGGCCGTGTCCAGTGTTCAAAGTCTCCACCATCTGCTAATTTCCCTTAGTTCTATTTGGCTCTTCTACAAATATCTTGTTCTTCACACTTCAGGATTAAACATACCAGTTCTGGGTCTGATGATGCCGACACTGGAGGTCTCTGCTGCCTTCCTGTACCCTGGCTCCCACACACAAGGACACACTGTGACTTTGATGCTGGCTCACTCACAGTTCCTGGGATGGTACTGGGGGAGTTCAAGGCTGGGGCTGAGGGCTCATCCAGCAGACCTCCCCGGTCATCACCACCCTGGACAGCTTTAGACCATTTTGTCCACTGGAGGCCTCTGGCCACGCAAGGAACGCTGGGAGTTGCACACTCCAGCAAGGTCACTGCACACCAGGCTAGATTCCGCCCCCCCCCTTCCTCCCTACAGCCAGGCTAGAGATAACCAAGTTTCCTTTCCATTCCTGGGAAAATCTTATTTTGATTTTGACTTCACCCTTTGAGGTCTTAACAGAGCCACCATACTGAAGGCCCAAGAAGACAGAAGACCAAACCCGCCTTGTCTAACACAGAAGCTGCTTCCTTCCTGGGGCTCCTGCCTAGGCTGACATTCTGGTCTCTGACAGCTCCTTACCCTCTGGTTGCTCACAGACACAGTAATCAAGACTTAACTCATTTTGGGGCGCCTGGGTGGCTCAGTGGGTTAAGCCGCTGCCTTCGGCTCAGGTCATGGTCTCAGGGTCCTGGGATCGAGTCCCGCATCGGGCTCTCTGCTCAGCGGGGAGCCTGCTTCCCTCTCTCTCTGCCTGCCTCTCGGACTACTTGTGATTTCTCTCTGTCAAATAAATAAATAAAATCTTTAAAAAAAAAAAAAAAAAAAGACTTAACTCATTTTTATCCAGCAATTTTCATTGACTTTGTGGGAGGATCTAGTCTACTATTGGGTCAAAAGCAGAATTTTTTTAAGATTTTTTTTTACGTAATCTCCACACCCAACGTGGGGCTCAAACTCACAACCCCAAGATCAAGAGCCACGCGCTCTACCAACTAAGCCAACCAGGCGCCCCTGAATGTTTCTTACAGCATGTGTTTGGGCCCCCTCCATGGACATTCTAGAACTCCAAAAAGAGTGAGCATGCGAAAACAGCTGGGAATTTAAGAAGGGAAAAAATAAAATTAGGGAGAAAGAACCTGCTGAGTAGCTATTAAGACACACCGGGAAATAGCCGGGAGAGGACCAGAAAAGCCGGTGACGGATTAGAGCAGATGCAGAAACAGACGCCAGCACACTAGGGTCTTAACTCAATAGGGAGGAGGGAGCGTTTCAAATCTGTACCCAGCCTGGGGCCCATCCGCTGGCTCTTTGGGCTGGGGCAACCCCTCCATCTCTCTTCATCCCTAAATAAGGCCTAGATGGATAAAAATAAAAGTTAAAATTATAAGCAGAGAGGAAAAAAACAAACACGGGAGAATTTGTGCCAGCTGCAAGAACAGCCTCTCAAAGCATGAAAAGAAAGACATTTAAAAACGGTGTTTTGAAAACCATAAAAATAAAATGTTTACAGAAAAAGTGCTCATGAAATTGAGAGGTCGATCTGGTAAAAAAAAACAAAAAACAAAAAACAAAAACAAAAAAAAAAAAACAAAAAAAAAAACACCACTCACCACAAAAAGCTTAACGGTTAAGATGGTAAATGTTAAGATGTTTTTTAATACAACTGAAAATTTTTTTAAGTGTATTTTTTTTTAAAGGTTTTATTTATTTATTTGACAGAGATCACAAGTAGGCAGAGAGGGAGAGAGAGAGAGAGAAGCAGGCTCCCCGCTGAGCAGAGAGCCCAATGTGGGGCTCAATCCCAGGGCCCTGGGATCATGACCTGAGCCGAAGGCAGAGGCTTTAACCCACTGAGCCACCGAGGCACCCCTTTTTAAAAGACTTTATTTGTCAGAGAGAGCTCGCCGCACAAGGCAGGAGGAAAAGCAGGCTCCCCACTGAGCAGAGAGCCTGATGCAGGGCTTGATCCCAGGACCTTAGAATCATGACCTGAGCTGCAGGCAGACGCTTAACCAACTAAGCCACCTAAGGCACTAAGCCACCTTTTAGTTGTGCCTAAAAAGTATGTTTAGAAAACAGAATTATGATATATAAATGAGAAAAAGATACACATGGAAGAAAACAGTCGAAGCAGCCAATTACAGATAAACACATTTTAGAAAACCTGGGAATAAAACAAATGAAATGAGAAGGGGAGGCAGCACCTGTCACTCAACATTTGGCCGCAGTGAAACTTCTGGCCACGTGGCCTCACATATGCACAGTGACCCACCCTATGACCCGGGGCTGAGAAGTGCCCCCCTTACCTAGCAACAGGAAAAAGCGGGTAAGGGGCCACAGCCTGCGTGCCCGGCAGCAGAAGTAGCAGGTCCGACTGTCCCCACACCACGTACCGGCTGGGCGTGGCACCAGTACCCCCTTCCCTGTGAGTGGGTGAGGGGCGGGTACAGCAACAACCAAGCAGGTGCAGGGTCGCAGATCCACGTCCCACGTGCTGAGCAGCTCCCCCAGACCGCTGCTCCCCCTTTCCCGGGGATGTTGCACACTGAGCTGGGCCCTGACATCACCCACGGCACCCTGGTGAGTCCTGACCCCCTCTCTGGGCTCTGGGGTGGGCTCTCCTGATGCCCTCTGCATTTCCCGACGGCCTGGCCCCGTCAAGCCCCAATATCCCACATGAGGACAGCCCAACAGCGGTTCAGCGGCTCCCACAAGGACAGTCAGGTACCCCACACCAACCCACCTGCTGCCACGCTGCCTGCTCTGGAACGAACCGTGTGCCCTCTGGGGCGTCTGGAATGAACCTATTTGCCGGCCACACGGGTAGATCAAGAGCCAGGCAGGCCTCCCTGCACCGAGGATCCCTTGTTTGACAGGTCTTGGTCTCCCTTTCTTTTTTTTTTTTTTTTAAGATTTTAAAAATTTGACAGAAAGAAGCAGGCTCCCAGCTGAGCAAACAGCCCAACACAGGGCTCGATCCCAGGACCCCGGGGTCATGACCTGAGCTGAAGCAGACGCTTAACCCACTGAGCCACCCAGGCGTCCCTCGGTTGGTTTTAAGAACTGGCCTTTGCAACCACTTGTTTTTTTTTCCCTTCTGGTGCTTTAAATTCTCACTCCCGTGGTTTGTGGTTAGCACTAAGCAACGAGCCCTGGGAATCCCAGGCTCCCATCCTGGACCCCAACAGAAGCAGAGCCCAACCAGTGACCACATGGCCCCATGCCTGTTCCCCGCCCCCTCACTGTGTGGCGCGGCAGGGGTGATTACCCTGCGGTCTCCAGGTCCTGTGAGTAAGAAACCTTTATTTTTTTCAGTTTTCTGATGGTTGTTGCTGAAGGGGGAGCAACCACAAGGGCCAGGCCAACCAGATACAGGACACTGGCCGGCTGAGACCTAACCAGTTCAAGCCCCCTCCCCCCAATTCCAATGTTTAAGCCGGACTCCCCATCCTGATGGTGTCTGCGAACATGGGGGTTCCGGGGGAGCATCAGGTAATGGAAGGGGGGGCTCGCAATGGGATTCGTGCTCTCCTAAGAAGGGGGTGTGAGAGAACGCGCCCCCACGCCCCCTCCCTCTCCATGTGAGCACAAGGCCAGGAGGCAGCCATGTGCTAGCCAGGACGCCTCCTCACCAGAGCCCGACCGAGCTGGCACCCCAACTCCCGGCCTCCAGGGCTGTGAGAAACAAGCGAGTCCTCGGTGCAAGACCCACCACAGCCACAAGTGGTGACTCGGGCCACCGCAGCCAGGGAAGGGTGCCCTGTGCTGACCGCCTCCTCCGGGGCCACCATCACAAAGCACAACAGCAGTTCCTTCTCATGCACTTCTGGAGGCTGAACTCTGAAATCAATGTTCCTTTAGAAAGTTCTAGAGGGGGGGACCACCCCTCACCACTCCCAGCTTCTGGAGGCTTCAGTGAGGGCCACAGGATCTGCCTCCATCTCCATGTGGCCTTCTTCTCTCAGTGTCATCTCTTTTGTCTCTTACGAGGACAACTGTCCTTGGATTTAGGGCCCATGCAGATAATCCCAAGATCCTTCACTTAATTCCATCTCTCTAATCAGTCCCACTCACGGACATCAGGTGACAGGACAGAGGCATGCTTTCTGGGTTGCTGTCTAAGCCAGTGCACGTGACACCTTCTCTAACATTACGTTCTAGGTCTCCCCACACGGGCAGGGGGCGGGCAAGGAAGGGGGTTCTTTCAGGTATTGATGTCTTGTAACCTTTGGGTTTCCGATTCTTAAGACCTGACGTGTGGGACTCTCCTGCCATGACATTGATCATCTCTAGAAATGGAGAGGAACCTGTTTTCCCAGCTTTAGAGCTTAGAGCCTTGGGTTCAAATTTCACCCGGTCACGGACGCACGCGTGTGATGGAGGTCCAGCAGCTGCCCAGGGGAACCAGCTTCCCCACTGGGAAAATCAGCCCCTCATGGTCAGCAGCACGCAGCAGCTGCTGGTGGTCCCTGCCCAAGAGGCCCACCCACCCTGGGCCTGGGTCCTTCCATCCGCAACATGGAGGCCGGAGCGTGCCTCACCTGGGGGCTCCTAGGGCTGCCCCTGAACTGGGAGGCCAGCAGAGTGGCGATGACACCCCCAGACGCCGCCAAGTCTCCTGTCAGCAGAAGGAACGAAGGCTACAGCCGAGTGGGGTACCTGGTTTATTTCTGATGCGGGGGACTCTCGGGCAGTGGTCGACTTCGGGCTGAGGGGCTGGGTGGCGGGCACGGGGCTAGAACTCCACCTTGCAGGCGGGGAAGGCCTCGTCCTGCATGGACACGGTGCTGTTGCTGCCCAGCACGGTGATGCCCAGAGCCTGGTGCCGTGCGTGCGTCTCCTCGTACCACTCGTGCATCGCCACCGAGTCGAAGGTGGGGATCAGGGTCACCTGCGGGTGGGACAGACGGCCCGGCGGTGAGGGGAAGCACCCTCGGTCCTCCTGGCCCGGGCCCCAGCTCCACTCCCCGCACCTCAGGCCCTCCTCCTCTGAGCACGTTGGCTCAGCTTCCCTTCTCCCCCACCCAGATGTCTGAAGCTGGGGGCCAGCCCAGCCCCGAAGTCCCTTCTCTTCTCTGCGGCACCCAGGGGAAGGGAGCCTCCCACGACACAAGACGCTAGGCCTCCCTCCGGCCCCTCCCCTGCACCAGCCAGGTTTGCTCCACTGCCCTGCCCTGCGCCTGGGAGCCCCCCTCCAGGCTCCCTCCAGGCTGCGGGGCTCCCGTGAAGCTGGGTGCCAGCCCGCTCACAGGCAGCATGAGGGCCAGGAAGCTCCTGCTTCCACCCAAACTTGTCTCCTGCTCCAAGGCTCTGCCTCAAGGCTTCCTCTGAGGACAACTGCAGCCCAAAGGCTCCACGTTCCAATCTGTCAGCCACAGGGACACCCCGCCTATTCCTCCCCACCCAGCACCCACCCCCAGGCTGCTGCTGACAGACCATGTGGGTGCAACAGGAACAGAGTCCTGGGAGCAGGTGGGACCTCTGCGCCTGCTTTCACTTCCGTGGCCCTGGGGGCACAGCTTAGTCTCTCTGAGCCCCACTCCCTCTGCAGATGGCTGAGGGCCGCACAGACCTCATGAGATGACGTTCAACGGGAAGGTTGCAGGAAGCGTGGACCCTACCTTCTGCCAAGATTGCCTGAGGCCCTGGAGTAGTCACGCACCTGGAGGTCACGGTCCCACTGCTGCTTGCCGGCCAGCAGGGCGTCCAGGACAGCCCGCATGCCCTCTTCCTTACGCTGGTCCTGGCCACTGATGACGTAGCAGAGCGCACGCACCCGCCGGAAGAACTCCTCGTCCAGCAGCCGGGCGCTGCTCCCGCTGGGCAGGTAGGCCAGGTCAAGGTAGACGGGGGAGCCAGGAGGGGCTGCTGACCCACCTGGTCGGCTGCCAGCTGACCCTGCAGGTAAGAAGGACAACGTCAGTCCTGAGCTTCTGGAACCAGGAAGGAGCCGAGCCCCAGCTCCCCCTACACCTCTCCAAGTGGTTCCCTCCTCAGAAGAAGGCCTGTTCTCACTATCTTATAGTTGATAAGCTCTCCCTGGTGTGGACAGTTATTCAGTGGTCATATCCTCAGGGGCTAGTCCCTGGGTGCAGATACCCAGGGCCAAAGGTAAGGAAGGTAGAACGGGGCAACCAGGGATGGCTTCCCGGAAGAGGAGGTTTTAGAGCTTTGGCTGCCAAAGCAACTGGTACCTAGAACAATGTGCTGCTTCTACAGCATCCATCTGTTCAAGTACTCAAGTGGCCTTTTCGAGGATTCCTGGCCAATACGCACTGGGGACACAGCAGTAAGCAAGAGAGACGAAAATCCCTGCCGCCAAGGGCAATGGGAAGACAAGAGTGGGTGTGGGGGGGACAGAACTACAAGAGAAAGAGCCAGGATGTGGCATGGCTCTCAGAGCCTCATCCATGGCCTTGAATCCAGAGTCTCGGTGAAGGGGGATAAGGCCCCCAGTCCTGTGTGTCTCATAAGCAACTGACTGAGGACACACCTGGATGTTAGGCCCAGGAAAGTGGCCAGATGCTTGGCACCCTATGATCATACACATTGCCCAGCTCAGGGTGTGGGTCCAGAGGGCTGCCGAGGCATTTGCAGAATGAATGGCTCCCCCAGCTCTGGGCACGCAGCACCCCTCACTCACTGCTGGGAACAGCGGTGGTGAGGATCTTAAGACTCAGGAAGAGAAGCCCCTATGGCGACGGGAGGCTCACGGGAGAGAGGAGCCATGGAGGTAAAAGACTGAAGGGAAGCCGCAGGGGAGACGGACAGGGGCAGAGCGGGGCCCTCCGCACCGCCTGCTGGCGTCCATGCAGTTCTACCAGGTGCCCGTCTGGTTAAGTCCTCAGCTGCTCTTCTGCCACAGAGCAGAGCTGAGTTGTTGGGACAGAGGCCATCTGGCCTGCAGAGCTGAAAACGTTCATATTCTGGCTCTTCTGAGACACAGTTCACAGACACTAGCACAGAGGATCCATCTGTCCAAGGTGGTAGGAGAAGGAGACCCCAAGTGGCCAAATGGCCTGGCAGACTGGGCCCTGGAGGACTCCCAGCCTCCAGGTGCTAGCCTAGCCCCACAGGCCGGGAAGCCACCTGCCACCGTGCTGGGGACCCTTGACCTACCAACTCTCACAAGGGCTCGTCAGCTGCCTCCCTTGGAATGTGCCCAACAAGGGTAAGAAGCGGCAGCTCAGGTGGGCACTGAGGCTAGGAGCCAACGAAAGGCCATGGGTCGAGTGAAGCCAGAGTCACGGTCAGGGACACCCAGGCACCTGGAACAGGTGAGCAAGCACTCACGGACACGAGCTCGAGCTACGATCACTGCCAGCCATCATCACTGCTCTCCCATGAGCCCCTGGGTCCTTCTAGGCCTCCACCACCCTCTGCGGTGTCACCAACCACTGCAATGTGGCAGGTACGCGCGGACAAGAGCAGGGGCTTCAAAACACATGCGAGCATCCAGGGCTTTTCTTTTTTTTTTTTTAAAGACTTCTTTATTTTGGAGCAAGAGCACAAGCATGAGTAGAGGGAGTGGCAGGCAGAGGGCGAAGCAGGCTCCCCACTGAGCAAGGAGCCCGATACGGGACTCGATCCCAGGACCCCAAGATCATGACCTGAGCCGAAGACAGAAGCTTAACTGAGCCACCCAGGTGCCCCCAGGCATCCAGGACCTGGTGTGGCAATGGGAAGCAGAACTAGCTAGTAATTTTTCATATCGATGACACGCTGGAATATTCTGATAGAGCGGTAGGTAGGACAGAGTGAACTCAGCAGGATTCGGGGATGACGGTGCAGCAGCAAACGCGGGAATCTGCCTTCTGACCCAGAGGACAGGACAGTCGCGCCGGCAGCCCCTCCCCAACTTACACTGCCCGACTTACATGAGCCAGAGAGACCGGGAACACTTTCTCTCCTTTTCTCCCTCCTACCTCCCTTCCTTTCTCGTCTTCCCCCTTCTGGGAGCCAGACATGCAAGGACTAAGTCATTCAAAAGCCACTGTGCTGAATCACTGGTATTATACACCTGAAACTGATGGAACACCGAATGTTAACTAGATTGGCATTAAAATAAAAAACTTAATAAAAAAAACAAAAGCCACTTCGTATATAGGGGATTTAGCGTAGTCCTCACACACGCAGGAGAAAGGTACAGGCTCAGAGAGGACTTGAGAAGACTCTCAGACTCCCCCGCAGACTGACCTCCAGCACGGAAGCAGCACCCAGCATTAACCAGAGAAGCCACGTAAACCTCCCCCTGGGGAAGGGGGAGATTTGGATCTCTGGAGTTAACGCACTATTAAATCTGAACGTCCAGTTTCCAGCAACTGCAACAACCACAAGGGATAAAAAGAAACAGGAGAAGTACAGCCTATTCAAAGGGAAAAAAAGGAAAAAAAAAATCAACGGAAACCAGAAAGGCCCGATGGCAGGCTTACTGGACAAGAACTTGAAAGCAACGGTCTTTTTTTTTTTTTTTTTTTTAAAGATTTTATTTATTTATTTGACAGAGATCACAAGTAGGCAGAGAGGCAGGCAGAGAGACAGGAAGGGAAGCAGGCTCCCTGCTGAGCAGAGAGCCCCATGTGGGACTCGATCCCAGGACCCTGAGATCATGACCTGAGCCGAAGGCAGTGGTTTAACACACTGAGCCACCGAGGCGCCCCGAAAGCAACAGTCTTAAAGACGCTCTCAGAAAGAAAGGAAGACACGCAGGACAGCACAAACGAAATGAATGTCACCAAGGACACAGAAAACACAGAAAGAAACCCGAGAGAAATCCTGCAGCTGAAAAGTACAATAACTGAAATGAAAATTCACCAGAGGAATTCAATTCATGATTCCA
This sequence comes from Mustela nigripes, assembly GCF_022355385.1. Taxonomy (NCBI): domain Eukaryota; kingdom Metazoa; phylum Chordata; class Mammalia; order Carnivora; family Mustelidae; genus Mustela; species Mustela nigripes. The sequence goes on along the minus strand of NC_081558.1, from coordinate 13,637,571 downwards.
ACAGTGATTTTTGATGATAGGATGAGAGCAATTATCAAGTCCGAGGAACGCGGAGAGATGACGGAAGAAAGTGAGCAGCAGCTTCAGGGACTTGCAGGACCCCATTAAAAGAGCCAACACGCACATGGAGTCCCAGGACAGAAAAGGGCAGAATGACTATTTGAAGAAATAACGGCCCCAAACTTTCCTTGATCAAAAGTGTTAATATGAATGTCTAAAAAGCTCAACAAATTCCAAGTGGGATGACCTCAAAGAGATCCACTATAATCTGACTGCTGAAAGACAAAGAGCGAATCCCTTTGAGAGAAAGCAGAGATAAAGGGAAAGTTTATACCTAAAAATGTTTATATTAAAAAAGAAGATCTTTTGGGGCACCTGGGTGACTCCGTGGGTTGAGCCTCTGTCTTCAGCTCAGGTCATGATTCTCAGGGTCCTGGGATCGATCCCCGCACCAGGCTCTCTGCTCAGCGGGGAAACTGCTTCCACCACCCCCTCCCCGGCCTGCCTCTCTGCCCACTTGTGATCTCTCTCTCTCTCTGTCAAATAAATAAAATCTTAAAAAAAAACAAAACAAAAAAAAACAAAAAAAACCTCAACGTGACAACCTTTCACCCCAAGGAACTAGAAAAAGAACAAAAGGAAAGCTAGCCAAAAAAACAAAACGATAAACAGAAGAGTAGAGATTTTAAAAATTGAGACTAGAAAAACACAAAAGATAATCAACAAAAGCAAAAGCTGGTTCTTGACAGCCCTTTAGCTAGACTAAGAAAAAAGAACAAAGACTCAGAAGTAAAAGTGGGGGCACTACTACCGACTCTACAGACACAAAAAGCATTATGAGAGTGTTGTGAACAGCTGTACAACCAACAAACTGGATGACCTAGAGAAAACTATACAGATTCCTAGAAACACGAAACCTACCAAGACCAAATCACAAAGAAACAGAAAAGCTGAACAGATTCATTGTTAGTAAGGAGACCGAATCAGTAAGTAAAACCCTTCTTGGCTTCACTAAGTTTCCACCAAACATTTAAAGGAGAACTAACATCGATCCTTCTCAAACTTTACCGAAACCACTAAAGAACAGGAACACATCTAATTCATCCACGAGGCCAGTGATACCAAGGTCAAAGACATTATGAAGAGAACTACAGACCAATATCTCTTATTAACCTTGATGCAAAAATCTTTGACAACTATTAGCAAGCCAAATTCAGCAGCATATTAAAAGGATCAGACACTGTGATCACGCAGGATTTATCCCTGGGATGCATGGTTCAACACACCAAAAAGAAAAAAAAAAAAGAAAAAGAAAAATCAATATAGGCCCATGTTGGGTATAGAGATTACTTGAAAATAAAATCTTTTTTTTTTTTTTTAAGAATTTATTTGTTTGTTTATTTGAGAAAGCGAGAGTGAGAAAGCACAGTTGGGGTGGGAAAGCAGCAGAGGAAGAGGGAGAAGCAGACTCCTGCTGAGCACAGAGCCTGATGCAGGGCTCAATCCCCGGACCCTGGGATGATGACCTGAGCCAAAGACAGGTGTTTAATTGACTGAGCCACCAGGTGCCCCTTAAAAACAAAATCTTAAAATAAGAGAAAAATCAACACAGTACATCAGATTAACAGAATGAACTATAAAAAAAAATACACAATAATTTCAATTGTTACAGAAAAGGCATTAGACAAAATTCAACACCCTTTCATGATAAAAACCCTCAACAAATTAGGAGTAGCAAGAAACTGCCTCAACGTAATACAAGCCATACATGAGAAACCCACAGCTCATGTCACACTTGGTTAAAGACTATAAGCTTTTCTCCTAAGAGCAAGGACAAGGCAAGAAATGTTGGCTTTTGCCACTTCTAGTCAACACAGTGCTGGATACCTTAAAGTTATCTCTGTTCACAAAGGATATGCTCTTATGTGTAGAAAACTCAACTGATGCGTGAGCGCACGTGCGCACGTGCAAACACCCCCCCCATCTACTAGAATAAACAAATCCAGCAAAGTAGCTGGATAACAAAATTAACATACAAATCAGTTATGCTCCTATATGCTAATAGTGAACAACCTAAAAAAGAAATTAACAATTGCATTTACAATAGTATCAAGAAAGAATAAAATACTTAGAAATTAACTTAACCAAGAAAATAAAATATACAAAAACTACAAAACACTTCTGAAAGAAACGAAAAAAGTCATAGAAATTCACAGAAAGACATATCGTATTTGTAGACTGGGAGACTTACTATCCACTGAGCTGCTGGCACTACCTAAAATGACGTATGGATTCAATGCTGTCACGGACCAAGTGCCAGTGATGGCCTTTTAGAGAAAGAGAAAAATTTACCCTAAAACTCCTATGGAATCTTAAGGGATTCCAGAAGGCAAGACAATACTGAAGAATGAAGTTTGGAGGACTCACACTTCCTGATTTGTAAATTCACGGAAAAGGGATACCAATTAAGACAGTGTGGTACTGATGAAAGACAGATACGTAACAGGCCAAGGGAACGGAGAGCCCAGAAATAGAGCCTCACATATATGGTGAAATGATGTTTGACAAGAATGCCAAGACTGGTGCTAGCAAAACTGGATGTCCAGATGGAAGAGAATGAAGTCGAACCCTTATTTAGCACGACAGGCAAAAAATTAACTCAAATCATCAAGGAGCAAAATATAAGAACTAAAACCACAGAACTCTTAGAACAAAGCAAAAGCTTCAAGAGACTAAATTTGGCAATGATTTTTTTGGATAGGACACCAAAAGCACAGAGGAGAAAAAGGAAAAGGCAAACTGGACTTCATGAAAATTATAAACTTCCGTGCAAAGAGCACTGTCAACAAAATAAAAAAGCAACACACAAAATGGAAGAAAATATTTACAAATCATGTATCTGCTAAAGGATTACCTACAGAACATATGCAGAACTCCCGTAACCCAACAACAAGACAACCGATTCAAAAAGGGCCAAAAGACCTAAACAGACATTTCTCCAAAAAAGATATATAAATGGCATGGCCGACAGTACAGGAAAAAGGTGCTCACTAATTAGGGAAATGCAAATCAAAACCACCCTGAGATACCACCTCACACCCATCACGCCGCCACGATCAGAAAAATACAGAAAGCAGTGTTGGCAAGGATGTGGAGAAACTGGAACTTTTCTGTACCGTTGGTGGGAGTCTAACATGGTGCAGCTGCTGTGGAAAACAGTATGGCAATTCCTCGGGAAAAAAAAAAAATCAAAAATAAAACTGCCGTATGATCCAGCAATCCTTCTTCCGGGAATATACCCAAAAGAGTTGCAAGCAAGATCTCCAAAAGATATCCGTCCAACCGCGTTCACAGCAACGTGATTCCACAGTAGCCAAAAAGCAGAAGCTCAGGTGTCCATCAGCAGGTAAATGAATAAAGAAAATATGGTACATCCACGTTGCAGAATAATATTCAACCTTAAAGAGAAAGGAAATTCTTAACCCCCCCCCAAGAAAAAAGAGGGAAGCAAGTTATAACCCAGGCTACAGCACAGATGAACCACGGAGACACTCTACTAAGTGAAGTAAGATAAATACAGTATGATTTTCCTTACACGAGATCCCTAGCGTCGTTGGAGCCATAGAAACAGAAAGTGGAACGCATGAGTGGTGGGTGCGGGGGACTGGGAGAGGAAGAACGGGAGTTAGTATTTAACGCTTAACGCTGACAAAGTTTCAGTTTTGCAAGATAAAAGGAGGCCTGGACAGGGACCCTGGTGATGGTTGCACAACAACGTGAATGTGCTTGACCCTGAACTGTGCGCTTCGGCAAGGTGAGGTCACGTCACGTACATTTCACAACTAAGGAAAACTGGGAGAAAAGTTACCATGGTGGACACAAGACTGCCGGTCTCTCAGAGGTGACTTACAGGGTGGCCCCTGGCTTGAGTCTGGGGAAAATAGATCTCAGAAAGGTCCCCACTGCCTGCACGACAAGGGTGGCCCGCTGTGCCCACGGGTCTTGCAGCACCGCAGCTCCTGAATCCCTGCTTCCCCCTCCCTGAGGAGCCCGGAATTTGGGTGCGTGTCAGGCAGAGGGGGCCAACGTGACCAGCCCCCCGCAGAAACCCTGGGCACTCCGTCCCTAATGAGCCTCCCGGGGAGGCGCCAACTCCCGCGGGCCACACAGCTCGCTGCTCCAGCATTAAGGCACCTGGTGTGACTACTACGCCAGGAGGCAGCTCTAGAACCCCACGCCTTTACCCTCGCTGATTCTGTTCCATATGCTTTTGCTCTAATACAGTTCAGCCACAAGGAAGCCTGTGTATTGAGTCCTCCCAGCCCAGCATTGAATCTGGTGGTCCAATGGGCTTGGGAATCTCCGTACAAAGGGGTTAAATGTGCTATTAAAATTAATTTCAGCTGTTTCTTCTTACTCACCATGGCCCCAGCAAGTTCACGAGGACAGATCCGCTCACTTCTGTTTGCACCAACGGCACTGCTTAAATGCCTCGGAAGTACACGTGCCTCAGCAGCGAGCCAGAACTTCCGTGTTATATGAGAATCAGAGGCCCAGAGAGGGGGTAGGTGTGACTGAGGCCACACGGCAAGGAGGGAACAAAGACTTGGGCCACTAACCCACTGTAGGACCCTGGGTCTTGGGTACTTACCAGATGGGCCCCGAGTGGCCACCTTGGGGACTGACGACTTTCTGGACAGGGGTGCCCGACCTCCCTTGTCACTGGGCTCGCTCCGGGCGCTGAGCGGCCGACTGGCTCGGTCTCCACCAGCCGGTCCCTTAGTCTTGGCAGTGACAGATGGAGTAGCTTTGGAGGCGGCTGTGCTGGGGTTAGTGCGAGTCAGGGATTTCCGGGTACGGTTGAGGCCCTCTGCCGGCCGGGCCTGTTCAGGGGGCAGCATCTCGGGGTCCACCATGCAGATGCTGGGTGGGGTGGGCAGCGGCGGGGGGAACTTGAGGGGCTCGGGCAGCGGGTCACGGCGAGGGACCCCAAAGCCCTCCATGTCCTCATCTGAGTCTGCAGTCCCAGGGGCGGCAGGCAGGGGGTCCGAGTCAGACAGGGTGGGCAGGGACTCGCTAACGGATGTGGGGGGCGTCTCCTCTGCCCCTGGTGCTCCAGCCCGCTCCTGGGACCGAGCACTGCTATCAGAGCTGCCGGGAGAGGCAGGGGCCGGTGCCACAGGCACAGCCTTTCGGTGCTCAAACTCACAGGGTGACACCAGGCACAGGTCCACGTCGTGTGGGGAGGCTGATCGCCGGACCCGGGGGCCTCGCAGTGGGAGGCTCAGCCCAGCCTCGCCTGCACTGGCAGGAGGCGGCGGAGGCAGCACCTGCTCGAAGGAGACAGACAGGGACTCATCTACCTCTGTGGAGTGTGGAGAGCCCACCTCGGCGGGCAGCGAGGGCGTGGTCACTGTGGGTGAGGCGTCCGGCCCTGCCTCCCCACCACGCAGCGGGCTCAGCGACAGCCGCCCGCTGCTCTCGGCTGGGCCCTGCTGGGCTCCAGTAGGCGAGGGTGTACGTGGCCGGGGGGTGCTGGCATCCAGGAGAAGCTCCAGCGTCTTCTCCTCCAAGGCGCTGCCGTCCTCCCCAGGTGGGCTCAACCCCAGCTCCAGCTCCAGGCTGCTCTCCTGGCTGGGTGTGGCCACCAGCTGGGGCGCTGGGGAACTGCAGGGCTCTGTCGGGGGGCTGGCCTCTCCACACCGGAAGCTGGGGGGGCTGCGGGGCCCATTCGCCGCTGGTGGGACACCTGGGCGAGGGACATTGGGTGCTCGGCGGGGTCGGGGAGCTGCTGGGGCCCCTGCCTTCTTCACGCTGGCTGAAGCAGAGGCCACCCGGCGGACTTCCCGGGGCTGGGTCCGAGGGGCACTTGGCTTGGGGTCCTTCTTCACCTCTCGGGAGACCCTGACTTCTTTCTCTGCCCTGCGTGGGGCCTCAACCCGAGGCGGGTCCTTCCGGGCCACCCCAGGGCGCTCCTGGGCTGGCCTGCTGGGTGCTGTTGTCCGGCCTTCTCTTCTCGAGCTGTCCCGGGAGCCCACGCTTTCCTTGCTCTCGGCTCGTCGAGGTCCCAGCAAGTCCTGGGGGGTCACCACGGGCTCCCGCAGGAATCCCAAGTGCTGCAGGCGGACCAGGCCATCCAGGAGGCGGGCGGGTGGGGTGCAGCCAGGGAAGAGCACACGCACCACCTTCTCCGTGGGGCCGGCAGGGTGCCACACCAGCAGGGCGCACACGGAGGCCAGCGTGCGCTCGGCGCCAGCCGCGGGCGGGTGCAGCACATACATGTCCAGCCGTCCCACGCCCATCTTCTGAAAGAGCACGGTGGGCTCGGCCGGGAGTGGACCGCGGTTCAGAGTCAGGGGTGTGATGCCCAGCCGGGCCAAGAGGCTGAAGGCCAGCTCCGCCTCGTCCTCACCACTCACCAGCCGCGAGGCGGCAACACGGGCATTGAGGAACACGACCCCTAGGTTGGGGGAGATGAGCCTGCGAAGCCGGTCGTCCCCCGAGCCCCCATCGGCCGCCGCCTCCTCACGCTCTGCCAGCTTGCGCCGCAGCAGACTGTTGAGGCCTGGGAGGCTGTCAGCGCCCGCGTGGGTCACCAGCACCGCGTCCACCCGGTCCAGGTGCCGTACCAGCTTCCAAAAGCTTGACTTGGGGTTGGAGCCCCCATTGACCAACACAGTAAAGCCGTTGACGGCGAAGAAGGCGGCGTCACCGAGGCCACCGGGGAAGATGTAGCAGCAGGGCCGGGCGAGCCTGAGGAAGCCCACAGATGCGGGTGGCTCGAGCAGGTCAAAGGGAGACGGCGGCTCCAGGGACTCAGCCACATACTCCAGGAACTCACGCAGGCCCTCAGATGCCGGCAGCTGCACAGGCGGGTTCCATCGCAGCTGGAGCGCGCTGTGGAGGCCGAGCACTTCAGGTGACAGCTGGGCCCAGTCGCCGAAGGTCGGGCAGGTGATGGTGAGCTTGGGCAGGTCTGCAGGTGGGGGTGTAGATGCCAGGAGATCCCGGATCTGCGAAAGCGGGTAACAGTTAGAAGCAGCCCCTGGGAAAACTAGGCCAGGACACTCCCATCCTGCATCCTGGGCCTGGGAGAATCCCTTGCTCAACCCGGTCACCCTTGGGACAAAACCCAGCCCTTCCCATGGTCGACAGAAATGTATGGTCTTGCCTTACCACCAGCTTCCCTCTCCCACCCTTTCTCTTACTCTCCCTACCCCAGGGCCTTTGTACTTCTTGTTCTTTTCCTACAGCACAGCTTCCTCCAGGGAGACCTTCTGGGCCCTCTACCTCCATTATCTGCTTCTGATCTCACCCACCGTTACATCACTCTCATAATGTGAAAAGGTGGTTTACCAGATAGTTTTGCTCATTTGTCCCATCCAGACTAAGGACCCTAGAAAGGACCCTACCCTCCTGGGACCTAGCACCTCGGGTGCCACTTGAAGTCTCTGGGAGGTCTGCTGATCTACAGGCCTAGCCTCAAATCACACACTGTAGTGGGTGGCGGGAACAGGTCACTAAGGCCACAAAGCCCGATGGGGACGAGCCAGGGGAAGCAGGATAAGAAGAGGTGGCTTACCTCTTTGTCCCCTAGGACCTGGAGGAAGTGGCGGAGTGAGAATCCCCCTGTTTGGAGCAGCAGTTCCCCTGTCTCTTCCAAGCAAGGCCCAGCCAGCACCAGCAGCTTGTGAGGGGCAGGGTCAAGCAGAAGATTCCGGAGCTGAGGAAGGGGAGATGGTTAAAGCCCCTACTCTGTGCAGTGACAAAGCCTGCACACCCCACCCCACCCCACCCAACCGAATGACCTCCAGCCCCAAATCTACATATAACCACCCTACCCCTGTCCCCGTCCTGGTACTCAACAGGAAGCTGGAGCCCTGCACTCCACCCCAAACTCCTGTCGCTCAACCTAAAGCCAGGTTCCAGTGCCTCCTCTTCCTAGAAGCCCACCTTTCTGGACTCCCTCCAGCCCACTTCTCTCTCTGGCCCAGCCCCAGTGCCAACGGAAGGAGGATTTCTGTGTCTGACTCTATCTCCTTCAGAGCTCCTCAAGGGAACAAAATGGAGTGTTTTTGATCAGAAGAAGGAACCTGTACAAGGGTCTCTAGAGGAGTGTCCTGGGGCTCTATCTTGCTCATCTTTCCCATGGATAACGGGGAAAAAGACACAGACGTCCATAAGCTGGAAGTACTAAGAAGTCAATTCAGACAACTCCGGGGGCCCAGCCAGGAGGGAGGCACGAAACGCAAGCACCAGTCAAGTCCTACCTTCCTGCCCCCAGATGCTCCCTGCTCATTCCTTCCTCCCAAACTCCAGTCTTTCCTGACTTCACCCACTCCCACCATCACCCCTAAGGAAGGAATAAACTACAGCCAAGGCCTTCCGGGGAGGCTTCCTGGAGGAGGGGGCGATGCTAGTGGGTGTCAAGAGGATTTCAAACAGCACAAAGCCAGGGCCGCAGGAAGGCAGGACTTGGGATGGCTCCAGTCCCAGCAGATTCCCAGACTGTTCCCTACCTCGTCACACAGAGACTTGTCTGATGGGTTCAGGAGGACCAGGGTCTCCAGGGTGTCTCCGCGGTGGTGCAGGCTCCGCTGGCCTGTGGGAGAATTGGGCGCAGTGAGTTTGGGGCTGGGCAGTGTGTGTGGGGCCAGACTGTCCTGGGGTCAAACCCTGCCTCCCTGTGTGACTCCAGGCAGCCACAAGCCCCTCCAGGACTCTGCTTCCCAGGAATCCTAGCCAGTGGGTCATCTGAGGATCAACAGGCACATGGTCAAGCTGCAGGTCAGGATGAGGTAAGAACAGGAAACCTGCCTTGGCAGGCCTCACACTGGAAACAACAGTACAACAGGCCTCCACTGCTCGCTGGCCCCAATTCAAAGCAATCAGCCCTATGGGGGGATAGGGCTGTCACCCCCATTTTATAGGCAAGAAGCCTGAGCCCAGCGAGGGCCAAGGAGGTACACCAGGAAGAGGGCAGACATGGGCAAAGACTCTGAGGCAGGACTGTCTGAAGATGAGGAAGTGGCAGGTGAGGCCAGAGTGAGGGGAGCATAAGGGAGCGTGGGGGAGCATGGGGGCAGGGAGGCCTCCTGGGCCATGAAGAGGGGAGTAGAGGTGATTCTGGAATATGAACCCTGGTCGGCCCCCCAGATCCCAGATGTTTCAAAAATGGAGCACCAGGGCGCCTGGGTGGCTCAGTGGGTTAAGCTGCTGCCTTCGGCTCAGGTCATGATCTCAGGGTCCTGGGATCGAGTCCCGCATCGGGCTCTCTGCTCAGCAGGGAGCCTGCTTCCTCCTCTCTCTCTCTCTGCCTACTTGTAATCTCTCTCTGTCAAAAAAAAAAAAAAAAATTTTAAAAAAAAAAAAAAAAAAAAAAAAATGGAGCACCAGGCCTGAGGCTGGGGACCTTGTGGCACTGGTCAATCTTTTATCAGTTTATCACAGGCTTATCGTCATGTACGGATATTGCCCCATTCCAGTGGGGAAACCAAGGCATAGAGAGAGGAAGTAGCTGCCGTAGTCACACAGAGCAGACGAGATTTCCAGCCCCCGCCCCCTCAGTCCTGCGAGGGGTCAGGAAGCCACCAGGAACGGCCAGGACAATGAGGCGAAGAACACTTCCTTCCCCTCCTGCAGCAGCCTGGGGCTGACTCAATGGGCTGGCTGAGGCAAGAGGGGCCGTGGGTGACACCTGGAACCCGGCCATCAGCTGCTCCATGCGATGGGTCACCCGGGCTCTGTGGGGCTAGTCCGGGCATCTGACCCTTTCCTTGATCTTGCTCCTTTCCCAGCTTCCCATCTACTGCGCACCTACTGTGCACTCAGCCCTGTATGGGGGACACGGCCATGAGCCAGGCACAGTCCCTGCCACAGGGGGGCCACATTCCACCTTCCAAGCCTATTTTGCAGCCCCTCGCTTCCCAAGTATCTTCCCACTTTGCCTGGGCGCTTCCCTCCCCTTGACACATCAGTCCCAGATGCCTCTGATCCAAAGAACCCACTCTTGGAAGTCACCCTGTCCCCCACCCCTCAACTGCCTCATCTGCAAAATGGGAACAAAATACAAGCTCCTGCCTAGTGTACAGCTGGAGTAAGCTGGCTGGAGCTGGGTCAGGGCCCACCCTGCTCTGCATGCTATAGATCGCAGCTGTATTATTACTGCTGTTTAGAGCTATACCTGACCACCCTCCCCCCCCCCCCCCCCCCCCCCCTTCCCCCCCTGTGACCTCGACCCCCGCACCCCCCCCCCCCCCCCCCCGCCATGCCTGGCACATAGCTGGCACTCAGAGAACACGTGACTAGCTCATGAGTGGAAGGGGAGCATTTCAGGCATGCAGGATCTCCAGTCTCACCTTTCACAATGCTGGAGAAGGTGGCAGAGTGCCGGGACACAAAAACCTTGAGCTGCTCATCAAGGCTGCAAATGCCAGGGTCAATGTCCCAGGACCGGATGCCTGTTGCGGAGGAGAGGGGGTAGGAGAAGTGAGGTAGGACTCAGCTGGGCTCCCCGGCTCTGAGAACAGTTTAATAACCAGTATCTGGGAAGTGGGAGCAATCCCAGCCCCTCCCCTCCACTTGCCCCCCAATGCAAGAGCCTGGAGACTCAGAACCACTCAAAGTGCCCTTAGATTTTCTGCATCGTTTCAAGGAACCCAAAGCATAACTCAGCATTTCAAAGAGAAGAATCAACAACAAGAATGCTCCCACCTCTAAACAGTCACTTGGTCCCCTCCATCATTGCCCTCACCCCCACCACTGGTCTCACAGCTTCTACAACTGGCCAGACACACTCCCCAGACACACTCCCACTGCTTGGCCTTTGCACCAGCTGCTCCCACTCTCAGGAGGCTCTTCCCTCTGCTTCCACCCTTCAGGTCCTCAACCGTTTGCACTGTTCTACACACTCCTGACAGCAGGTGAGCTTAAAACTTGTTCCATCTCCTCGCCCACTTTGGGTCCATCCCCCTACCAGACTGTTGGCCCCGTGAGAGCAGAGCTGAACCTGCCTGTGGTCCCCCACACTATCCCAGCACATGAGTCGGGGGGGGGGGGGGAGAGACAGGAGGACCCAGGCACAGACGACGACATTCCCAAGCATGAGGACCGAAGTGTGTGCTAACCTCCCATTTTACAGGAGCCAGACCGCAGGCCCTGTCCATCTGGGTTGGGGGGAATGAATGCCCTCCAAACACGGTGTGGGGTGTACCACGCCCGCCGGTTCCACCGTGCCAAGTGGCTGCAGGTGAACTTTGCAGGTGCACCTATGACTCACCTCCCCAGATGCCAAATCCCCTGGGCAGGCCGCGCCCGCCCACACCCCAATTAGCAAGCTCCTTGTGGAGCAACAGAAAGTGGGCCCCGGGGCTTCAGGCCCAGCCTCCGCACCCTTGTTCCTCCTTCCAGAACGTCCAGGATGCTAAGACCGGGGACTTCGAGGTGACCCCACCCTCCCTTCGGCCTGCCAGTCTGGCGGGAAGCAGAGTCGTGGTCCGCTGTTGCCCAATCACGCGGGTCCCAAAGCCCAGGTCCCGCGCGTCCCGACCCTGGGCTGCACCCCGGTCGGGGCGGGGCAGCCCAGCCCAACCCAGACCCGGGCACCGCCTTCTCCGTGGGCACCGAAGGCCTCAGCCCGCGCCATACGCCTAACGGTGAGCAGGACCGAGCTTCCCGGCCCCAGGATCCCGCCGCCCCGCAATCCAATCCTCTCCCCACCCCCAACCCGGCCGCCCCACCCCCCGGCCCTCGGGCCGAGACGAGCGACCGCGCCCGCCTCCCGCACCCCGCGCCCCCAGGCCGGCCCGACCTCGTTCGAGCTCCTCCAGAACATAGGCAAGCAGCCCCGAGCACCCGCACTCGCCGCCCACCACGAGCAGCAGCGAGCTCGGCGCTTGAGCCGCCCCGGGACCCACCACCGCCGCCGCCATCTTCGCGCCGCACTGACGCTCCGAGCGCCCACCCCGCTGGCCCCGCCCCTTAAAGGGGCCAAACCGGAAGAACTGAAGACCCCGCCCGGAAGCCTCCTCGCCCCTCATCTGCCACGGTCGACCCCTTCAGGTTTCCGGAGCTGGGGACCGAGCACTGAAGTGGTTGTCTGACTCTTGGAGAGCCACCCTGGCCACCCCCTCCCAAGTGATCATTCCTTCGTCCGTCTGTCCATCCATCCATCCATCCATTCATTCAACAAGCTTTGACTGCATGCCTACCACGTGCTCTGCAAGAACTTACCACATCACAGTGGGCCCAGTCAGAACCAGGTCCCATACATGCTTATAGGTCCCTGGGTCAGGGCTTGAACAGAGAAAGAAAGTTATCTTATAGCTAGGGCTTTAAGGGATGTGTAGGAGTTTGCCAGGTATGAGTGGTGGGGCAAGAGCATATGAAGCAGAAATTAGAGCATGTGTAGAATTTTAGAGGTAGGAAAGTACGTTTGTGTTTGCAGCATACTCCCGAGCCCACTAGGTCCTGAAGCAGGGTAACATGCTTGCACCTATGTGCCAGACATTTTACTCCGTTAGTTCATCAAATAAATCTATGAGATAGGTAATTTATTATGGTCACATCAGAGAGGAAACTGAGGCTTGGAGAAATGAGGTCATCAGCCTCTTAAGTGATAGAACAGAATTGAACCCAAGTGAGTCTGATTCTAGGCCCAGCCTGTGGCAGGCACTGACTGCCAGTCTCACGTGGGTCCCCCTCCTTCCCCAAACAATCTCATTCAACCCTTTTCTTTTTTAAACAATTTTATTTATTTATTTGAGAAAGAGAAAGAGTGTGTGCACAGGCAGGGGGAGGGGAAGAGTGAGAGGGAGAAGCATACTCCCCACTGAACAGACACCACCCCCCTAAGCAGGGCTTGATCTGAACCCAGGATCATGACCTGAGCTGAAGGCACATGCTTAATGAACTGAGCCAAACAGGCATCATCCCTCATTCAACCCTTTAAACTATGGTGGCCACTACTTTAAAAATTACATTGCATCAAACTTTTTGACGGTTGCCTGTGCCCAGGAAGGGCTGGGTTGTCTCTCTTGGGAGTGAGGTCTCCATCTCTGGAGGCATACAAGACAAATGAAAAGGCCTGGGAAACAGGATTGGCCTCCTGCTATCCTTCATTATCTAGGGTTGTTCAGCCCAACTTCCTCCCTGGTCAGTTGCTGGCCACGTGCTATCTAACGTCCTAGTACTCCACTTCCTCTCTCTCTTTTTAGCCCTGGCATTCTTCCTCTATCCCGGTCCTTCCTTCTTAGCTCCCTCCCCTGTGTCCTGGCTGCATGTGATTTCTTGCATTATTGTTATGAGCAATAATAGGAATGGGAGTGTCAGTGTCAGGCTCTATCTCACCTATTAGGCTGGGAGCTCAGTTGGAGGCGGGGCCAGGCAGCAGCTTCTCTGGAGCCCTGACCTTCTGTAACACATGGCTGAGTATCCTGGAAATGCATGGTGAAGGCTTGTGAAATGAGGGTGAAAAGCCCGTTCATCCATCATTAATTTATTCATTGATTCTTTCATGTGTATTTATTGGTTGAGTTTGGACTTGAATCCAAGACCTTCTGACCAAAATCTGTGCTCTTCCTTCCCGCCCAAGGGTGTGAGTTATGATTGTGGCTATTAAATCTAGTTTGTCTTAAAGGGCCCTGAAGTGTGAGCATGTTCTCCACCAGGCTGTCTGATTTGGGAGGAAAGGTCATCCCCAAGGACTCTGGGGGCTGATGTTCTCAGTGTTCTGGAGTCCTGAGGTTTTTCTGTCCCAGAGTGTCACCCAGGTGCATGACCCCCAAATGGGAAATGTGAGGAGCATCTCCCCAGCTATGAAGCATCTGGGGCATCATTTCTGAGATCCCGGGCACCAGACTTAGGTCACTGTCCTTCTGCCTTTGTCTACCCCCAGCTCCATGCCTCTTTCAAGGTCATCCATCCCTAGAGGGATCAGATGACAGCATTTGTGGGGGGAAATGGAAACCTTAGCCCTCAAGACTGCTGGACACCCTTGTTTTCCTACCCTGGCAATTCTTTTCTTTTCTTTTCTTTTTTTTTACGTTTTTCTTGAGGTTTAACTTAAGGCATGGGCAAGTTCACAAATGTCTAACATGGAAATCGACAAGGATGATGACCCTTTGATCAGGATCTAGGACATGCCCTGCTCCTGGCAGTTGCTTGGACTTCCCACCTGACGCTCCCCTCCCTCAAGGCAACCACTGCCCCGACCTCTATCATTATAGGTGAGTTTTACCTGGTTCTGAACTTCGCATAAATGGGATCACAGAGGGTGTCCACCCTTGGATCCTGCTTCTCTTATGGCGAGGAGCAGGTGTTACTCCTTTTCACGGCAAGGTAGTAGTCTCTGGTTCCATTTTTTTATGTTGCAGTAAAATACATATGACTTATTTTAACCACTTTAAAGTATGTCATTCAGTGACACATAGTACCTCCAGTTCACAATGTCTTGGCACCTTCACTGACACTAGCTCTGCAACTCTTGCATTCCCATTAGCCATCACTCCCCGCCCCCTCCCCAAAGCCCCTGGCAACCAGTATTCTACTTTCTATCGCTATAAATACATCCTTGACATTTCATACACTATCTGGCCATTTCTATCAGGCTTCCATCATTCAGCATATTGTTTTCAAGGTGCATGCATATTGTATCCACATACGACTCCTTTATTCCTGACATTCCTGGTTTATCCATTCCACCATTGGTGGACTTTTGGGTGATTTGTACCTTTTTGCTATTGTGACTAATGCTGCTGGGAACATTCGTGCACAAGTTTTTGCTGAATACCAGCTCTCCATTCCCTTGCGTGTATGCCTAGGAGTGGAATCTCTGAGTCACATGGTAATTCTATGTTTAGTTTTTTGAAGAGCTGCCAGACCCATTTTCCACGGCGGCTGCACCATTTCACATTCCCGTCAGCAACGTATGAGGATTCCAATGCCTCCACGTCCTTGAAAAGACCTGGATTTTATCATCATCGTTGTTACTATTCTTGTTATTAAAAGCTCTGGGTACCAGCTTTATACCGTTTGTCCCTTTCACCTGTCAGTGGACATTTGGGTTGTTTCCGTTTTGGGCTATAGTGGATGAAACTGTTTTGAGCCTTTTTTGTACATGTCTTTTGGTGACTATATCTCATTCTCCCCCCTCCCCCTCCATAAATGTCTAGGGGCAGGATGGCCGGGAGTTGGGGTAAGAGATGGCTGGACTGCTTTCCCAAGTGGTCTGTGAGGTCCATCCATCCTCAGGAACACTTTGATTTTAGCCTTTTCAATATTTGCCTTTTTTCCTGTCCATCCTCTACCCCTCTCACCAATGCAGTACATCTGTCAACATCCATTAAGCATGTGTGTTGAGAACACTAGTTCTCAGCACTGGGGAGGGGAACAAAACTATTGGTCCTGGGTGTGCATCACTCCCAGTCTGGGATTGAAGGAGCCTGAGGTCCCTGGGGCTGTATGCTTTATATATTAGTTAATTTTACCTTTGCAACGATTTAGGACAAAATCTCTGAGTAAACACATTTAATAAGTGGGCAAGAGAGATTGGGAGAAGTCAAGGGGCAGATTCGGTGTCCAGCACCCTGGGTTCCAGGATGTGAACCCAGGACATCTGACTCCAGGCCCTGCAATACTCATTCATCATTCGTTTGTTCATTCATTCATCCCCTCTGGAAACACTTCCTGATAACTCTCCTGTGCCGCTAAGAGGTCTCAGTCCTGGTTCCCAAGAAGACCTCAGTATGCAGGAGGAAGAGCTGTCCATGGATGTCCCCTAGCCCTGGGGAGTCAGGGTTGGGCTGGAGGGTGGGTTCAGGAGCTGGAAGAATTGCGAGTAGAGGAGTGAGGGCTTTGACTGGGGAGAGAGAGAAGGTATCCTCAAAAAAGGGACATTGGATCTAGGGTTTTGAAGAGTGCATAGGAGTTCATCAGGCAGATGATGTATTCATTAATTCAACAAACACCTCCAGCCAAATCCTCTTCTGCCAAACTCACCCTAGCCTGTTCCCAAGGAGTCCCCAGGCTGGGGGAGTCAGAACCACACAGATTCCCCAAAAAGTCATGGGTGAGGAGCAAGGAGAGGTGGAGCATAAGTATGCCCTAGAGGAGAGGAATATGGGGCCAACAGGAGTCTCCTGGGAGGAGCCTGTGGCTCCAATTCCTCTTCTCCAGAGTAGAAGGAACAGGTGCTGAATGGTTTTTGCTTTGGAATGTATTCCTTGGGTTAAATGAGGCCACGATGGCATGATTCTGCCTCAAAGAGATGCTTGGGCCTGGTCCAAGCCACTTCCCAGCAATGCAGCATCAGTTTCCCCAGGTGATATATTTGGAATGGAAAACAACTATCCCCTCCCTCTGGGCCTGGTGGTGTAGTGGTGATGGAGGAGCATTGAATTGGTGGTTGTGGGTGGAGGTCCATGCAATTGAGACATTTGAGACCTGTGAATGGAGCGGGAAGGTCCCAACCAGATCTGGAGAGATCTAGGAGGACTTCCTGGGGGCAGCAGCACTTGAGGCAGGACTTGAGGGAGGAGAAGGAGTTGAGTACAAGTATGGGACAGGGAAAGGAGCACCTGGAGGAGGAAGAGCACTTCCTGTGGGGGAGAACAGCATGTGCAAAGGCTCTAAGGCCAGAACAGACTGGGTGTGTTGGAAGAGTACAAGCCCACAGAATGGCTGAGTGGGGTGACTGGGAAATGCAAGAGGGTGTAGCTGGGGAGGCTAGTGGGGGTTGGGCCACACAGGCCTCCGGGTCACAGGAAGATTTGTGGATTTTAGACTGAGGGCCATGGTGGGGACCCATGGAGAGTGTGGGAGCAGACGAGACATGGAACACAAACTATAAAAAACGACCATGAGCTGGTTCCAAGCATTTTATAAGATTAACGCCAAGTCACTACCCCATTCCATTGTACAGGTAAGAAAACAGGAATTGACAGGGTAAGTGACATGCCCTGGATGATATAGCACGTGGCAGACCTAGGATTTGAATCCAGATGTCCTCAGTTTTAGAGCACTTAGCCAAGAGCAGCCCGGTCCAGGTAGTGGCCAGCTTGCCATCAGTTCCTTCTGCAAAATCGTTAAGATGTGGCACAGGGAGGAGGGGAGTTATGAGTGGGGGAGGCTGCATTTTGTTTGTTTATAATCCAGTCTTCTGCGAGGACTGCTGCTCCTCCAGCAACCCCACCCAAATAACGCAAAGCCGCCAGAAATGGCGATTTCCTCCCCTCTACTCTCATCCGCACTGGATCCGCCTAAACCCCACCCCCAGGGCGGATTGGACGGGACAGCGTTACCGACACCCAATGGTAGCTCAGGATACAAGTTCCCGCCCCCTCCTCTCCCTCAGGCCACTCCCCAACTCCGCCTCAGGACAGTCCGTAGACTGAGAGCGGGTGGAAGGGAGGTGGCTGGTTGTACCCGTTTAGGTCCCTGGGTTTTTGCAGAGGACCATGAAGTGGTGCTTCGAGCCAATATTGAGCACCCCATCTTCCGAAATGACGCGCGTCTCTTCCTTCCTCCCACACACGTGTGTGGAGTGCATACTGTGTGCCAGACCCTGTTCCAGGCCAGCCTTGGTCCTGCCTTCAGGAGCTCCTAGCTCGGTGTTCTCAAGAGGGCCTAAGTTTTAATACCCGGTTCATTCATTCATTATTCCGCTTGGTATATGTTCTTGAGCAAGAGGTGACCTGCTTGCATGGCTTGCAGTCTTGGAAGCTGGTTAGAGGGGACAAAGATGGGTCCTGAGCCAGCTTCCCAACCCCAGGCAGCGCCATGTCCTTAGGTCCAGACCTGAACCAAGTCAAACAGTCACCATTGTAGTCGCATCTCCTATGCCACTAATGACCGGATCAGGAAATGCAAAGTCGAGGATGACACAAGGGTCAAGGGCGCGGAACCCAAGTCTGGTGGTGTTAAATCCCAACTATGTCCCTTCCGAGTTGTGTGACTGCCCTGTGCCTCAGTTTCCCCAATGCTTGAACCCCTATCATAACAGCCTCTGCCCGGTAGGGTTTCTGTGATATTAAATGATTTACAGCATGAAGCAAAATCCAGCTCCGCCCGTGCTAAACTCTCACCTGGTTATCTATTCTTGTAATTTATCGTCTTACTTTGGAAATCGACTGGCCACAGGTAGCTCACTTCAGTAGACAGCTGGCAGTGACAGAGCTGGGGTCTTCCCGTGGAGCCCACATCCAACCCCACAGAACTGTTTTCTGATGCATTGATTTTAACCCCAGTAAAGCTGACATCCTGTTCCTGAACATAATTAAACATTGATTCATTTGGGCTTTGCTGTTCTCCTTTTGCATTCTGAATCAGTGTGTGTATATCTGAGTTGCAACATTTTCATAGGACTCTGGAGTACTTGGGAGCTCTGGGCATGAAGGGTTGACACAGTCCTGCCTGACAGTGCCTCAGTGGTAGTCCTAGAAGCATGAGAGGCCGAAGCCCTGAGTTCAAGTCCAGCTGTGCCATACACTGCCTGTATACCTTGGGCAGATACCGGGGCATCTCTGATCTGTAGTTTTCCCACTTGTCAAAGTGACAGCATGACGACGGTCCCCTGTCGAATGTTCTTAGCCACCCATTACCACCACCCCACCCTGCCACGTCTGGGTTCAAGTCCACCAGTCTCCAGTTGATCTGTAGTGGGAAAGCAAAATTCAAAGGGGTGGCATGAATGAGGGTGCAGCCCTGGACTGGCGCACAGCGAGGAACTTGTTTGGGGGCAGTGGGGGAGCAGGGAACTGGAGGCTAGAGAGGGCAGAGGCCTTAGGTTCTTACTGATCTCTCCCCTGAGCTGAACCCAGGGTAAACAGCGGATGAGCCTCATGTACTCTTGGCATTCTCACATTGGACCTAGAACTACCTTGGCTCCCAGAGTCATTTCTTTGTGCTTCCGTTTTCCTCATCTGTAAAATGGACATGATTGTACCTACCTGGGGGGATGGCATCTAAGGTACACAGGAAGAGCCCAATAATTGTTGAGAAGGAGTTCTTGTTTTGTTTTAAACTATCATTGTAGGGGATTTGGGAGTACAGGGATTAAGGACCCCAGCGGGCTGCTGGGATTTGAATCCCAACTCTGCCATTCACCTGCTTGACCTTGGGCACGTGGCTCACATTTTGGCTCTGTTTCCCTCTCTGTAAAATCGGTTAAGAGGATTAAATGAGCGAGCATTTGTAGAATTCTGCGCAGTGCCAGTCTCCGCTAGAGAAGGTTCCTGCCTGCAAGTGGCCCTCAGCCTTGGGATTGCCCTTTGGCCCAGTGCTGCCACCTGCTGGTTACTCTGGAGACTTTGGACTGAGCTCCGCCTCCGAGCCTGGAGCCCCGCGCCTACTCCCTCTGGACCTATCCTACCTCCAGTGAGGGACTATCCGGAAGAAGTAAGGAGAGATGAGATAGGTCAGGGGTGGGAACTTGCAAAAGTCCCATTAGCTCTCTAGGAAGTAATTACCTCTTTAATCCCTATTTTGTGGGCGATAAACCAAGATTGTCCTCATTGACTTCTCTTTGTGATCACTGGCTTGAGGGCCCCAAGTAGGTCCAGCAATATGTACAGCCTCACAGCATTGGCGCTCACCTTGTCCTCTACCAGGAATACCCTGGAAGACGCTCTGCCCACTCCCCATTAAAAAGCTGAGTTCACAGGGGGCGCCTGGGTGGCTCAGGTCGTGGTCCTAGGGTCCTGGGATCAGCCCCGCATCCGGTTCTCTGCTCGGCAGGGAGGCTGCTTTTACCCTCTCTCTGTCTGCCTCTCTGCCTACTTGTGATCTCTGTCTGTCAAATAAATGAATAAAATCTTAATAAAAAATAAAAATAAAAAACTGAGTTCAGTAGGTGCTGTGGAGGGAGAGCTTTCTCATCTAAAGCCCTTGGCATAGGAGTTGGGCAAGTTTGGGCCCCTGGGAATTGCCAGGAGCTCATTGGCTGGGAGGTGTGTGTGTGTGTGTGTGTGTGTGTGTGTGCGCGGTGCGCGCGCACATGCTCATCTTTGGTGGGGGGGGGGGGGTCTCTACCCGTGTGTGTGCATGGCAGGGGAGGACTTGTACTTCTCACCAGTCTGTGTACTATCTCCCATTATTTGTCTTTCAATGACTTCTTTGTGGATTACATAGGATGGTAAAGAGAGCGAAACATCAGAAGCCAAGAAAAGAGAGATAGAAAGACAGTGAGTGAGGATGAGTTTGCAGAAGACTTGAGTGTAGATGCATAGGAAGAGGAGCCAGGGAAAGAGGGAGCTGAAGAGAAGAGAGTGTAAGAGAAAGAAGCAGCATGGTATAATTAAATGGAGGGCTGGGGTAGCTCAAATAAATAGCTTTGGAATTAGCAGAGCTGTTGGTGGGGGCAAAATAGGACAGTGGGACTTAAAAAAATTAATTGGATCTGAGTGATCAGTTTATCAGAGGCTTTGGCTGATAGAGGGAGATGACCTGTGGGTAATAGGGAACAAGAGAGATCAATGCACATCAGATTTGAGAGATTGTAATTCACATTAACAGATTAAACAAGAAAACTTACATAGGCTTTCCAATTGATTCATGGAATGTAATTGCTAAAATTTATCACCATGTGTGACACAAGCAAAAAATCCTAGCAAACTGGAAATAGAAGTGGACGTCTTTGACTTGATTTTCCGTTAAAAACCTCCAGCAGGGGGCGCCTGAGTGGCTCAGTAGGTTAGGCGTCTGACTCTTGCTTTCCGCTGTGTTGCTATCTCCCAGTCGTGGAAATCAGAGCCCCCAGCAGAGGGGCTCTGTGCTCGGTGCTAAGTCCGCTTCAGATTCTCTCTCCTTCTCCCTCTCACCCACGCTCTCACGCGCTCTCAAATAAATACATACATAAATAAAATCTTTAAAAAACACAACCAAAAATCTCCAGCGTATATATTTAGTGGTGAATATTGCAATGTTCCCTTTAAGATGGGCAGACAAGGCCAGGATGTCAATCACCATGGTGTCTGAGATGGTACTGAAGGTACTGGCCTGCAGCATAAGGCAGGAAAAGTAAATGAAAGGTCCAAGAATTGGTAAGGAGGAAATAAAAGTGTCTTATTTTCTTTACTGTGAAGGGAAAGATAGATTAAGTTGAAGAATTTTAAATTAATTCCATAGACCCAGAAAGAAGATTGGTGGTTTCCAGGGGTTGGGAAAGAGGAGATGGAGAGTGACTGCCAAGGGAGACAGGTTTCCTTTTGGGGTGATGGAAGAGTTTTATTACTAGATAGAACTAGTGGTTGTGGAGCGCCTGGGTAGCTCAGTGTGTTAAAGCCTCTGCCTTCGGCTCAGGTCATGATCTCAGGTTCGTGGGATCAAGCCCTGCATCGGGCTCTCTGGTTAGCAGGGAGCCTGCTTCCCTTCCTCTCTCTCTGCCTGCCTCTCTGCCCACTTGTGATCTCCGTCTGTCAAATAAATAAATGAATAAATCTTGGGGGACAAAAAGAGCTAGTGTTTGCACAACATTGTGAATGTAAAAAATGCCACTGAATTGCACATTTTAAAATGGTTAAATGGTAAGTTTTGGTATGTGTATTTTGCAACAATAAAAAAAAGAGATTTTAAAACTAAGAGTTTCCTAGATACTCCTGCTCCAGGAGGTGGAGCATAATTCCCTTGTTTTGAAGGTGGGCTGGGCTTAGTGATTTGTTTATAAAGAGCAGAGTAGGGAAGGAGAAAAAGAATAACTTGACAGTGGATAAACTTGGCAGACAGCATGTTACCCAGATGATCAAAGTAAAAATCCCCTGTGATGTCACGTGAGTATCAGGGACCTCTGGTGACAATAAGGAAACCCCATCTCTGTGATCTTCCCCCCAAAAGTCCATAACCCCAGTCTAATAATGAGAAAACGTCAGATAACCCAAATCAAGGGACTTTCTGCAAAATACCTAATGAATACTCTTTAAATGTGTCGAGGTCATGAATAATAAGGAAAGACTAAGAAACTCACGTTTATCAGTTTATCACAGTGTACTATCACATTGGTCTCACATTTAGGCAGCGACCAAGGAGATAAAATGACTAAATACAGTGTAGGTCCTGGAGTGGATCATTGACTAGGAAGAGAACATTAGTGGAAAAACTAGTGCAATATAAAGTTTGCAATTTAGTTAATAATAAGTGCCAATGTAAATATTTTTCTTTTGAAATGTATATCCTGGAAGTAAGTACATGTTAGATGTTAACATTAGGGCAAGCTAGGTGAAGAGTATATAAAAACACTCTGTACCTTTTTACAGCTCAGTGCCTCTACAACTTTCTGTATATCTAAAATTTTTTCAAAATAAAAAGTTTAGGGGTGCCTGGGTGGCTCAGTGGGTTAAGCCGCTGCCTTTGGCTCAGGTCATGATCTCAGGGTCCTGGGATCGAGTCCCGCATCGGGCTCTCTGCTCAGCAGGGAGCCTGCTTCCTCCTCTCTCTCTCTCTGCCCACCTCTCTGCCTACTTGTGATCTCTGTCTGTCAAATAAATAAATAAAATCTTAAAAAAAAAAAAAATAAAAAAAAAAAAAAAGCCTCTGCCTTTGGCTCAGGTCATGATCCCAGGGTTCTGGGATCGAGCTCCGCATTGGGCTCTCTGCTCAGCGGGGAGCCTGCTTCCCTTCCTCTCTCTCTGCCTGCCTCTCTGCCTACTTGTGATCTCTGTCTGTCAAATAAATAAATTTTAAAAATCTTAAAACAAAAAAACAAAATAAAAAGTTTATTTAAAAAATTAAGAGATTCTGTTCAGAAAATGATTCCTAAATAGAATGAAAACAAGCCACAAAATTGGAGATTTTTTTAAACAACACATTAAGTCAACAAAGGATTCATATTTAAAATGGTTAAAGAGGGGCGCCTGGGTGGCTCAGTGGTTTGGGCTGCTGCCTTCGGCTCGGGTCATGATCTCAGGGTCCTGGGATCGAGCCCCGCATCGGGCTCTCTGCTCCGCAGGAAGCCTGCTTCCCTCTCTCTCTCTCTCTCTCTCTCTCTCTCTCTGCCTGCCTCTCTGCCTGCTTGTGATCTCTGTCTGTCAAATAAATAAATAAAATCTTTTAAAAAAAATAAATAAAATAAAATGGTTAAAGAGCCACACCCGTAGGAAATGACAGTCACATTTTATTTATTTATTTATAAAGATTATCTATTTTAGAGAGAGAGAGAATTCATATGAGCGGGGAGGGGCAAAGGGAGAGGGAGAGAGAGAATCTCAATTAGACTCCCTGCTGAAGGCAGAGCCCAGCAATGCAAGGCTCGATCTCATGACCCTGAGATCAGGACCTGAGCCAAAATCAAAAATCAGACTCTTAACCAACTGAGCCACCCACATGCCCTTTTTTATTCCTTTTTTTTTTTTTAAAGATTTTTTAAAAATTTATGTGACAGAGATCATAAGTAGGCAGAGAGACAGACAGAGAGAGAGAAAGGGAAGTAGGCTCCCTGCTGAGCAGGAAGCCCGATGCAGGGCTTGATCCCAGGACCTTGGGGTCATGACCCGAGCCGAAGGCAGAGGCTTTAACCCACTGAGCCACCCAGGCGCCCCACCTTTTTTTATTCATTTTTTTTAAAAAATGTAACTATTGGAGCATCTGGATGGTTCAGTTGATTGGGTGTCCTACTTGTGATTTCAGCTCAGGTCATGATCTTAGGGTTGTGAGATCGAGCCCTATGTCGCTGGGCTCCCTGCTCCCTGGGGAATCTACTTGAGATTCTCTTTCTCCCTCTGCCCCTCTCCCCCTCACATGTGTGTGCTCTCTCTCTAAAATAAATAAATAAAATATTTTTAAAAGCGGGTAAAAAAACTTGAACCATTTCATCCTAAGAAGTAACCAATAATCACATGAAAAGTTCCCCCTCATGAGCAGTAAGAAAGCAAATCAAACCGAAATGAGGCTCCAGTTCTCCCCCTTCAGTTTGGCATGATTCAAAAACTGGGAGTTGTCCAAGTGTTGATCAGGGTGTGGAGCAACTGAATGCTTATATGGCGTGAGTGTGATAAAAATAGTTGGAGGCATGTCAAAAAACAATCTGATGTTATCTCGTGCAGCTGAGCATGTGGGTGTCCTACAATCCAGCCATCTTACCATGTGCGCCAGCCTACATTTCCGAGAATGACTATAAAAGTTTGTGGTTTTTTTTTTTTTAACTCAAAGTGGAAGCAATCTTAAGGTCCACCAACTGGAAAGTAGATAAATAATCAAAGGTATAGTAAACCAAGAGGATACTATAGAGCTGTGAAAAATGCATCTATTTGAGCACACGCAGAAATGTAGGTGAATATCAGAATATCAGAATCATGTTGAGCAAACAAGTTAGTAAAATATGTGATCATTTTATTCTAGTTACATAAAGTCCCCAAACACACAAAATGAAAGCGTGTATTGTTTGTTGATAAATATGTGGTAAAACTGGAAAGAAAAGTAGGGAGATGAAAAAGAAAATTTAGGTAGTTCTTCTTTCTGAGGGGAGGGATGTTGAGGTAGGGGAGAGGCCCATGGGGTCTTCCACTGTGGTGGTAATGGTCTTTATTCAAGCCTATCATTGCTGCCTTTTATTCCTTACCTAGGGCTGATCAGTATGTAATAAAAATTGGAAAAGCAATGAGAGTTACAACAATGGGTAATAATATACATTACTATTCCAAGTTCTTTCAGTTGTTAACTTACATAACATCTGCAACTCTGTGAGGCAAGACCTGTTATTGTTCCCATTCTACAGATTGGGAAAATGAAGCATAGAGTAGTTACATGACTTGCCCAAGATCATGCTTGAGATCAGAACCAGAGTTGGGTTTTAAGCACAGACCTCACTTGCGACTAACTCCATGTACATTCTGTGTTTATGAAATTCCTTCATGTGCACTGGGGGTAGGGGATTCTGTGGAGCTCAGCTTCTTGTGCTGTTCTAGACACTGGAGGTGCAAAGTGAACAGGTTTGTAGGAACCTGACGCACAGGGAACTGCCCAGCTAGGTAAGTGGGGAGCCCTGGAGAGCAGAGATGTGTTGGAGTGAGGGCTGAGTCAGGGGAAGAGTTGGTGGCTGAGGAATTTCAGAGGGTAGGGTCCGCGTGGGGAAGTCAGGGAAGTCTTCCTGGAAGAAGGGATGTTCAAACAGGGTATTGATGGATGAATAGGAGTTTGCCAGTTACACAAGGGAGTGAAGGATGAGATCCAGTCTGAACGTGTGCAAAAATCCACAGGCTGAGTGGCTTAAAGAGTGAAACAGATACTCAGAAGGAGACCTAGACAGGGAGTGGCAAAGACACAGACTGGACAGAGAGAGGCTCAGAGGGAGACAGATGACCAAAAGAGACAAGGAGACAAAAAGAGGAACAGAGAGACACAGGGAGAGAAAGAGATAGAGAAACAGGCAATGAGAGACACAGACATAGAGACAGCAGAATAGAGGGAAAGCGGAGAGACAGCAAAGAACTCAAGAGAGAGCCAGAGAACCCACAGAGCGATTCCACGGGAGATGAAAACACGCAGAACCATTAGGGAACCTGAGTGGGACTGCTCTCTGTCCCTCTGGTAGGGAAGCCCTGGGGGCGGGGAACCCTCACCCGGCTCCGGCCCTTTAAAGCTCCCCCAAGCCTGCAGCGCCCCCGCCCCATCAGGCGTCCCTGGGCTCCGCCCGCCAGCCCCACATCAGCACCACGTCAGGAGCTGTCCGCACCCCCGGTGCTGAACCAAGATGGCCGGCGGCACAGGCCGGGCCCCGGCGTGAGCTGAGCGCGGGCTGCAGCCCCGGCCATGCCCTAGCCCAGTGGCCGCTAAGCTCTACCTAACAGAGCCGGCCCGCCGGCGACCTCGGAGACATGTCTCTACTTTGCGTTGGAGGTAGGAGGCAAGGCTGCGGGGCTGGGGACCCGTCTGGACACGGACGGGGCTCGGGGTCCGTGTGGATGCGGCTGGATTTCGGACGGGGTGACTCGAGTACACGCGGCTGGACTTTTGAGAGGGGAGCCAGCCCTTGTAGACACATCAGGGCGCCTGAGGGGGTGATCCGTGCAGATGTAGCTGCGTTCTCAGGGGGTCCTGGTGGCCACTGCTGGGGGTCGTACGGACGTGGCTGAATGCGGAGGCCCTTGTGGACGCCAGCAGGGACCTGGGGCTCTATCTGACTCCCTAATCTGGACAGGGGTATCTGTGTAGACCAGGTCATTAGGTGTGGAAGGGGCTGGGCTGGGTAGTTCGAATGAATCATGTAAGGTACTTGGAAGGAGTCCTGTGCAGTGAACTGGCTGTGGGTCCTCAGGAACGTGAACTAGCCTCAGAATTCGAAAAGGAGTGCAGAGAGAGGGGTCTCCAAGACCTGAGCATGTAAGATTTGGGTAAGGGGGTTTAACTATCAAGACAACGGTGAGCTCTAGGAATCTCCCTCCCAGCCTTGGGTGTAAAGAGTCCTGGGAAGGGGCTGGGGAACACCCTTCCCTACGTCCTAGGAGGGTTGTGACTAGGGTCTGGGGGCGCTTTTCGCTTTAACTCTTTGGACTCCCGAGTTGGGGCTGGGGGAATCGCCTGAGGGCCTCCCCACTCCCCACCCCCTCCAGCACTCCGAAATGCAAAACGTGTAACGGGCCTTCTCCATAGGGAGCCGACCCCTCGAGGGTGCAGTGCAGGTCTGCACCCCTCCCAGCATCCTCACCTCACCCACTTTGCGCCGAAGCGAGGTAGGGAGAGGTGGGGTGGAGCTATTTTGGGGCCCGAACGCCATCTGCACCGAGGCCCACGCCCAGGCCCACGCTCTGCGTTGGGTTTGGGGTGGGGGAGAGAGACACAGGAGAGACATGATCGTTGCCCCGGACTTCTGGGGTGGGGGCAGACCCAGCCTGTCAGGACTCGTGTGTCCTGAGCATTCTTGCTAAGAACTCGGGCTCTGGGAGACCTTGGGCGGCGGTGGTTATGACGAACAGGGGCTCAAGTCTTATAGAGGTCTCAACCTTGAGTTTCAAGGACTGGGGTCCACCCCCCTCACTCACACCTACTCCCTCCAAGAAGGCTGAGGTCAGGGAAGAAATGTGTTGGCCAGGCCTGAGATGTCAGTCTTCGAGAGACCTTAGGCAGCAGGGATTGTGCTGTATATGTGAGAGAGAAAGAGACAGACAGCTGAACACCGGCTTCCGCCTGGACCCCAGTGAACAGGCCCAGATCTGGGAACCGCCCCCGCCGCCCCTCCTCCTCCTCCCCTCCCCCTCTGTCGCTCCATTCACAAACCCTGCCCCGCCCGCTCCCTGCCGCGCGGCGACTTCCAGAGTGCTGTCCCGCGGGGCTGGGCAGGCGTGGATGCGGGTGTTCTTAAAGGGGCAGGGACCTGCTTTCTCGGAGCTCTTCCCCAACTGTATCTGATGGTGACAGAAAGGCCCATAGATAAAAAGCCAACTACCCCCTGACCTAAGGAGTTAAGGGAGTGGGAAGGTGCAGAGGATCCCCTGGAACTGCCAGGGGCTAGGCCTAAAGGAAGTCAAAGGTGAATGTCCAAAACCCCTATTGGCCTCTTCCCCTCCTCTAAGTTGCCTAAAAGTGGGGGCCAGGAGGTGGGGGGCAGCATCTGGTACTGGAGGAGGGGGTCAATGTGAGTGTTCCTGGCTGATTCTCTTCTCTGCTCCTCCCACCCCCACCCTACCCTGCCACACATCCTCCAAGTTGGGTTCCGTGAGAAGGTTTGCCTAGTTGTGTGTGTGTGTGTGTGTGTGTGGCGAGGGGGGGTGGTGGGGGGGGGGGGGCGGGAATCTCACCATTAACTCTGACGCAAACTGGAGGCTGGACTGCGGAGGTGGTGTGAGGCGGGGAGCAGTAAGAAGGGTGAGGCTTCCAGAAACAGAGGCCTGGGGGAAGAATTATGTTGGATGATTCTGTGGAACTTACAGGAAGGGAATCACCAGCAGAGTGAAGGGGTGTTGGTGGGAGGGGCAGGGCTATGTATGGGTGGGGTGGGAAGTAAAGCCCTGAGATGTATGGTGGGTGGAATAACACTGAGAGAGAAAGGGAGAGGCAGAGGGGGAGACCAGGATAAATGGAGACAGGGTGAAATACTGGGGGGAGTGATGCCCAGAGTGGGGAGGCCAGGGGGATGAAGGGTTGAATGGGAGGGGAGAGGGGGGAAGGGGAGCAGTGGAGCTGGGCTGGGAGGGCTTTCCCTGGGTCTGAGTTCATCCTTGGAGATGAGGAAATTCCTATATCTCCAACCAGAGGTCCACTCATGTTTGCCCACACCTGTACACACATGCATTGAAACGCTCATACACAGACAGTCTGTGTCGACAGTAATGCCCAGGATCCATCAAAGCTCCATGAAGACCACATGCCTGTGAATGCACACTTATGGACACATGTGCACATTCATGTGTGTGTGTGTGAACACACACATGTACATGGGACACAGCCACTCTGCCACATAGACATGGCCCCTGAAATAAAGGCAAGTGTGTCCACATGCATGTACACAGACATGTGTCTATCTGAACATGCTTGATGCACGGTCACAATATCCATGTCACATAAAGATCCACTCATACCCTGACATACAGGCACATACCTAGGTATACCTGTTAGGACCCCAATCTCAAGAAACACACATGTGTACACATAAGCACATGCCAAGGCTACATGTGTACACGCATGAAGACACTTGCCTGGACATTCAAAGCAGCCCCTTCCAGCAGGTGAATGCTGGTGAGTACACAAAAGTAAACAAATACACATTCCATATTGTATATTCCATATACAACTGTATAACACACACATCCATACACACACAATATATGTTTCTAATTGACATTATCACCTGTAAGTCCTCATATACCTAAACTCACACATACTAGCATGTCCCACATACAGTCACACTGTACTCCCTGACACATATGTACAGATCATCACTTGCATTCAGATGGTACAAGTAAGCACATGTCCTTCCATGCACATATGTACATATATACACACCTGCCTGCCCTGGTAACACTAACAGATACACATGCAAACATACACACATGCCAACTCTTACATACATACCTGAAAGCAGGACATAGGACAACACCTAATATAAGTCTTGCCTCTGCCCCCTCTCATTTCTTTATCTTTGTGGAGTCCCAATGTTCCCCTCCCCCCCACAATCCACTTGCTAGGGCTTGGTAGAGTCCTGAGGCTGCAAATGCCAAGTACCACCTGCTTCCTTCATGAATTTATTCATTTATTTAATCAGCAAGCATTAGCTGAGCACTTACTCTATGCCAGGCACTGTTCCTGGAGACCCAGCACTATTCTGGCCTCATGCTGGTGGAGTCAGAGTGGGAGGAACAGGGAAGGGCTGAGGGAGCCACGGAAGGTGGTATCCTGGGCTCTCTTCCTTGCAGAAGCCTGTCTTTACCTGCAGCCTCCGCCCCCCAACATCCATTTGCCTGGGTTTCCGAAGATGAGGGGGAGCTAAGCAGAAGGGAAATGGTGCTCTAGGTGGAGGGAACAGCACATTCAAAATCATGGTCATGAGTATTCAGGTCTAGAGCTTCTTATGTACCTTACAACATTTTGCCAGGCCACTCAATGTTTTCAAAGGCTCCATAAATATTTCATGAATAAATATTGCATACAATTAGCAAATTCATAAACTAATAATATCAACAACAAGCCCCATTTATCTGGCTTTCTACAAGTATGGTGTTGAAGACTTTTTGCCCACTGCTTTCTCTAATCCTCACAGAAACCCACTTTACAGATGAGGCAAACCAAGCCTCAGGGAGGTTCAACAACTTGCTTAGTGCCACAGAGCCAGAAATGTAGCTGTCTGAGTCCACAGCCTACTGGGGTTTGGGAGTGAAAGTTGAGCCTCTTCTTGGAGGAAGGGAAGCCAAATCCCTTTCATGGGATGAGAATCTGTCCTGGGATCACCTTCTTCCTTCAACCACTCAATAAAGAGATGTTTCATTTCTCCCTGATTCATTGTGGGTCTTCCTCTGCTCCTCTCCCAGGAAGTCTCCATAAACCCCTCTGCTCCTGGCTACCTTGTTTCTGATACCATGTAGCTGGGGGAGTTTGTATCTGGGTCTTTGCTCTCACTGTACTCATAAGATACTCTCCAGGGTTGGCTCTGATTCATCTTCAGGAGTGCAATCTTAGCCCCTTCCCTAACTTGTACCTCACTTTTTTCCCACATACAATGGGGTTCCTCTGTGAGGTGCCAATCAGGACATCCCTAGTCCACCAGGCCTGGGTTCAAATCCCTAAAACCACCACTTCCTGGCAAGCCCTTTATCCTCCTCATTCCTCAGTGTGCCCATCTGTAGAATGGACACATGAATAGTACCCACTGCCTAGGTTTGCTAGAACTCCGGTGATATGAGACACGCAGAGCCTTTGGCACAATGCCTCATCTGTGGAAAGGGTCTGTAAGTGTGAGCCGATGACAGGAAAAATCGATGATGGTGTTTTTATTAATGGGGACTAAAAGCTTTCCGTGGGTGTAGGACATTTCCTGAGAGCTCACTGCGTTCTCAGGCCTGAGGAGGGCTCAGTAGTATACAGGATGTAAAAAGACGTCCAAGTTCATTGGAGGTAATTGGGCAGGGACAGGGATTCAGCACCGTGGACAGAGCAGGAATAGCGCCCTCCACACCATGGACAGCGCCCGCCTGTGCCGATGGGGCTGATCCTAGGACAGGGCTGCTGGAGGAGGAAATTCTGTCATTACTTCATTGAACACAATTTAATGAGCACCTACTATATGTCAGGCTTAGTTCTAAGTGGCATCCCCTGGCAAAAATACAGACAGAAATCCCTGCTAAGGTTCTTGGTGTGTTTATGTTTCACACCGAAGTCTTCTGTCGGGCTCCGGCTTATTTCTGTCAATGGAGGGTGAAAGCCCTCTCTCCCAGTTGAAAGCCAGTGGGGCCAGTGTCCTTACCACAAGGCTCATGTAGGCCATCAACATCACATATAAAACCACCAAACATCTTAAAATAGATTTCTGAATTCTGAATTCTTTCCTCCCTCTTTCTCCATCTTGTAGTGTCTTCTGACACCCAGTAAGCATGTCCCAAAGAGGGGATTTCAGGCACTTCCCTTGATGGTTGGCATCTACTCTTCACCTGCCCCCACTCCAAGCCTGGAAGGTCATGGAGGAGGTGCCCAAAGACTGCAATTTGTCTCAATTAGAATCCAGGTTCATCTGGACCCGCTCACTTAGAACCCCACCAAATAATACAGATAGTAATGATATTGGTAACGGTAATTATAAAAATATTGGTTATGACAGTATAATAAGCCCAATTCTAATAATGATGAAAAAGAAAGGGGAGCAGGAAGAGAAGGGATATGGGAGGAAGAGGAAGGGGGAGAAGGCCCTACTTCGCTCCATTTTCCAGATGCAGAAACAGAGTCCCAGAGCCTGGCAGAACCTATGGGAGTCTCCAGCCTGAGCCCCAGCTCCCACTGCCACTGATTCTGCCCTGGCCAGCATCTGCCTATGTAATCACATTAATCAGTCAGGGCTGATGGGGCCCCCAAGGGCCATGCAGGCTGCTGACAGTGGTGAGGAAGTGTCTCCCGCTGGCCTGTCAGAGGGGAGGGCAGTGGGCACCTCCTCCACCCGCCACTCCCAGCTGTCACATCGCCCACGCCCTCTGTGCCCACTTTATAAATAGCCTTGTGCGTGTGACCAGGAGCCGGCAGGAGAGGGGTGGTGCTTCCGCCCCGGTGACCCCGATACTGCAGCTCGGCTCCAGCTCGAGTTCCAGCAGCGCCAGTAAGCAGGGGGAAAGTGGCAGGGCAGAGATGTGATGCCTGTGGTGGTGAAGGCGACAGTGACTCGGACCATTTACTGCCTGGAAAGACGGAAGGAGATGGACTTGGTCCCTTTTCAGAGCCCCACCAGCCCCTGCCTGAGTCCCCTCCTCCTCTGAGCCCCACCTCTGATGACATTTGCTCCTCTGCCTTCCTGCGTCCCCTCCCCCACCAAGACCTTCCTCCAGCTCTGGAGCTTTCTTCCTTAGTCCTCTCTCCTGCACCCCCTGCCCCAAACCCCATATCCCCTCTGAATGCTCCTCTCCACTCTGAGCCCCTTTCTTGATTCCTAATTTCTTTCTGAGTTTTCCCCTCCTCCCTCTGAGTTCCTAGTGATGAACACATATTGAGGTCTTCATTCTGGACTCACTGAAGGAGCCTGGGAGCCGGAGCCTGGCCTCAGGTAGAGCACCCCCCAATATCACCCCACTGCCGGTGGGCCCCAACTGAGCTCACTACCCTCTGGCCCACTGAAGCTTAAGGAGGAGGAAAGTGGGTAATCTGAGGGAGTGGGGGACGAAAGAGACAGAGACAGATGGAGAAGGAAAGGAAGAGAAACAGAACCAAGAGGAGGGAAACAGAGACATTCCATCCCCCACCAGGAAGAGAGGATGGAGGACAGACCTTAGATGATCAGCCTCCTCTCTGAGCCCTGCCCCTGGTCTGTAAAAAAAGGATACAGAGCAGGAGCTGCAGGCCCGGGCCCAGGCCAGGCCTGGCTAGACAACAATCAGCCCCTCATCTCTCCCTCCAACCCTTCCATTCCAACTCTGCCTCTTCTTTTTGCTGGCCCTCCCTGGTGGACGTCTGTGTGTCCCTCTTTTTCTGTGTCTCTGAGTCTCTGTCTCTGACTCTCATGACTTGTTGTCTAACCCCTCCTCTCTGCTTCTCTTTCTTTCCCCATGTTGATCCCTCCATGTGTGCGTGCCTTTCTCAGCCTGTCTGTGTCTCTTTCACCATTCTTCTTCCCTGCCCTGCCCCTGCCTCTGCATCATCCCCACTCCCAGCTCCACAGTCGCCAGGTCTGCAAGCAGGAGCTCCCCTAGAAGGGAGGTCTGTAGCTCCTGCTAGGTATATTCCTAAGTGTCCCTGAGCTTCGCTCAGCCCCAGGGGTGAGAGGCAGGAAGTTGAGCTCCCTATAGGCTGAGTGAGGCTGAGGGTATGAGAGGGGGCCAGTGGGACAGAAGCTGAGCATATCTTCAGGAGAGGGGCCTTTACATGTGAAGTTATGTGCCTTGAATGAGGAGGTAAGAAAGACAGCACACGATGACTAATTTAGGGGTGTGGGA
This sequence comes from Mustela nigripes, assembly GCF_022355385.1. Classification (NCBI taxonomy): domain Eukaryota; kingdom Metazoa; phylum Chordata; class Mammalia; order Carnivora; family Mustelidae; genus Mustela; species Mustela nigripes. The sequence goes on along the minus strand of NC_081558.1, from coordinate 13,604,527 downwards.
GAAAGGGAGACAGAGACACAAAGATAAAAAAAAAAAAAAAAAAAAACAGAGAGAAGGCCAGATCTAGAAAAACAGAAAGAGAGAGACGGAGAGAGAGATGGAGGTGGAGAGAGGGGGATTCACTTTCCCAGGTTCACACAGCACTGTAAGCTGAACCTGGATCCACCTGACTCCGTGCTGAAATGGTGCTCATTGCTCCCAATGTCCAGTCAAGGGCTTTGTCTGCACTCTAACCTCCCAAACCCAAACCCAGGTGTGATAAGTACAATGCACAACCCATTTGCATTTAAAGTTTCGGTTTTCTTGGAGGGCTGGCATTGGCATAGGAAGATAATCATTCTCTCTCTTGCTCTGCAACTCTAGGGAGCTCACTTAGTACTTCTGAGCTACAATTCCCCCCCCCGCCCCCCCGCCCACCAGACACGTACTCCGTCTGTCTACAACAGGAACAAACAGTATTTATGGCAAGTGTTTAGAACTACTCCACGTCCCTCACCCTTGATGGCAATTCTCTCTTCTCTGGTTTCATTCGGGTGCTTTTGCAAGACAGAAACTCAAGTGATGAGGACAGAGATATGAACCCAAGATGGGAGACCATGGCATTTTCCCAGAAAAGGGCTGAACTTGACTCTCAAAAGAAAAGAAAAAATAGAAACACAATTTTGTTTCTAGGAATTTATCCTTCAACTTACTGCACATACTCTTCAAGATGCACTGAGAAACAGAAAGTTTCTATAGAGGGTGTAGCATGCTGCCATTTATGTAGAAAATAAAATAATGTACACACGCACACAATCGCCGAATCAGAGACTGTCTCTCTCTAGCACTACAAGAACCTAGTAACACGGATTGCACCAGATGGGATCGTGAGGACTGGGGTAGAAAAGAGCCTTATTCTCATTGTATGCCATGGATTTTGTAAAATGTGCCTGTACTGCCTACACAATCAAAAATGTTCATTGAAAAGGAGAAAAGCAGAACTGTAGAAAGCAGGGGGAAAGAGCTCAGTTTGGGAGCTGGTTTTGAGTGGAGACAGAGTGAATGGTAGAGAAGGATGCTGGGGGCAACTGCAGGGTACGAGAGATGTTGAAAGTAAGTTTAATATCCTGTGAGAAAAGCCAGTAAAGAGTGGAATTGCTTCAAGTCACTGTGAGTTGATGCGAAACGTAAAGAGACTAGACCACATGGGACCCTGATGTATATTTGGGTTTCACCTTTCATAAACAACTTGGGCTGGACAAGCTATGTGGGCACTCTGGAGCCAACTCTCTGGACACTTCTGTTCCATCTTGCCCAGTCCCCTTTAAATATTAGACCTCAAACCCCTGGAGCATTTGGTAGGACAGACTGAGCTGGATAATTGGAGAAGTCTCACTAGCCTGACAAGTGGAGGGGGTCATTGGAGATTGTCTTTCTCCTCTCTCTATCCCTCTCTCCTTCCCCAACTGTTCTTTCTCTGCTGCAATCCTGGAGGGCTTCCTGTGGGAGGCCCCTCTTATTCTCTGCTCAGCTCCTTCTTTTGAATCCTGTTCAATTGTGGGTAAAGGCACAGCTGGAGGTGGGGGAGCTTTGCATGGGTTTGATGGGGAGGGATGAGGGACAGGAATTACGCCCAGGATCCAAATTTCCTTCAACCCCTAGGTCTGCCTGTACTCATCCGTCTGATGGCTTCTTTCTCTCCCTCTCATCCCTGCCTCCCTCCTCTCCTTCCTGTTTCTCTTTGTCTCCTTGTCTCTTTGTCTCTGTCTCTGATCTCATCTCTTGATCTTGCTTTTGTTTCTGTCTTCTGTTTGGTCTCTTGATCTGTCTCTTTTGCTGTCTATCTTTGCCCTTCCTCTTTGGCTCGCTCTTTCTGTGTCTCTCTCCTCTCTGTCTCTCTTGTTACATTTCTATTTTGGTGTGTCTCTCTGTGTCTCTGTCTCTCTCTTCTCCCTACTCTCTACCCATCTCCCTTCCCTTTCTTTGTCTCTCTCCACAGTCAAAAAAGCCAAGTTTGATGGTGCTCAAGGTAAGTGGCCTCTATTCCTGCCCTGTCCTGTGTTGTCTGTCCGTGTCTTGGAGAGATAGCGGAGGGGGTCTGAGCCAGTGATAGGGGTCTTGGGCTGCATGTCTGCTGAGCATCACAGAGTGTCAGACTTGGCCTGCAATCCCGAAGTCGCCCCAGCCATCTCCTGGAGAATCCAAAGGAGGTGGTGTTCACCTTGAGTCAGGGGCCCTTCCCAGGACCCTAAGAGACAGGGTGGGGATACTTAGATCTGTCTACAGGTGGGAAAAGTGAGGCTCAGAGAAGTGAAGTGAGTTTCCTACTACCAATTTTGTTCTACTATCTGGGGCCTCAGTCTTCCCAGCTAAAACCCCAAAGCTATTGTACCCAGTAATTTCTAAGCAGCAAGATTAGGCATCCCAAAATTCCACATGTCCCTCACCAAGACCCTTCCCTGGGCTCTGCGGGACTGGCGGGGAGGGACTCTGGGGTTTAAGCACAGAAACAGCTCAGTCTATTTCACCTCGTTATTGGACTGAGGCCCCAAATACACGGAGACCCTGGAGGATCACAGCAGGGTCATCTAGAGCTCAAGAATGGGCACAGGGGGTCCCCGAACCCCTGTGTTGACCTCCACTCTCACCACCACAGAGAAATTCAACACGTACGTGACCCTGAAGGTGCAGAATGTCAAGAGCACGACCATCGCTGTGCGGGGCAGCCAACCCAGCTGGGAGCAGGATTTCATGTTGTGAGTCTGCAGTGACCGGGCTAGCATGGCCTGGCCCCTCGCTGGTCCCACAGAGCAGAGCCGGACACTTGCATGTCGTCTGGGACTCCACTCCCTCCTCCCTCAGCCCCATGTCCAGCCATTAGCATTGCCTCCAAAGCCCTTCCTAAATCCAGTTGCTTCCCTTTATCTCCATGGCCACCAGCCAAGTCCCTGCTGCCCGCCGGCCTCCGCCCCTGGCCTCCTGCTGCTGCCCGCCTCCTGCCTCCCAGCAATCTGTTCTCCTCCAGGCAGCCAGGGGGATATTTTTAAAACTGCAAATCACATCCTGTCACTCTCTAAACTTGCCGGTGGCTCATGGCTTGTGAACCTCAGAACAAAACCCATACTCCTATCCACAACACCCTCTTTCCAGGTCTGCCCCCTCTGACCTGCCAGTACCTCCCTCCATCACTCCTGGCTCACCTGCCCCAGCCACCTCCACCTCTGGACCATTCCCCCGACATGTCCAGCTTTTTCCCATCCAGGACCTTTTCGCTTGCTCTTCTCTCCTTCCCCCTCCCTCCAGCAGGGTCCTTCTCGACCTTCGAATCTCCACTGAGTCACCTCCTTAGGGAAGCCCTCCTTGACCACCATCCTCAAGCTGCCATTGGAGAGTAATTTCAGGCCTAGCCACCAAATATCACTTTAGTCATTTGTCTGATTTCTCGACACATTTCTGGTTCCTGGTTCCGGACTGTGAGCCCTAGGAGGGTGGGTCCCAGTTGGTCTCTGTCTCCACTGTGAGTCCCACCCCCATGCCAAGGACAAGGCATGGCACACAGCAGGTGGCTCAATAAGTATTTGCCTAACAACTGAAAGAACTCAAGACCTGGACCCTCCCCTCAACCTGGAGCCACTCAGGGCCTCATATTACTTCCCATCTTCTCTGATGATCACCAACAACATATTTTATGTCCTCTTCTAAGACTTTGATTAAATCTGTTTTCCCCACAGCCCTGGGAGGGAGAGTGCTAATCTGATCCTCATTTTACAGAAGAGGAAACAGAGGACCAGAAAGGCCCAACCACTTGCTCAGTGTCACACAGCCTGCAGAGCTGAGATTTGGACCCACACAGCCCTCAAATTCCTGAGCAGTGCTTGGCTGGGGACGAGCAGCGGTGGAGGCCATAAGAGAACTCAGAGTCAGGATCTTGAAACAGAGGAATTTGGGGAAAGAGGGGAGGAGCTGGCCCTACAATTCTAGGGAAGAGGTGAAGGGAAGAGACAGTGTAGTCCCCAACTCCCTGAAAGCTTGTTATTGAATGACCAGGTCACAGCTATATGCCAGGAGAACATTCATTAAGATAAATCTTTGGTAAATTGGTAAATCCAGTGAGCTAGATATTCACCAAGGATTTCCCCCAAATCTGTGTATTTCAGGGTGAGTCCTGCAAGGAAAGTGCCTAGAGATGGTATCATTCATGTTCTCATGGGTGTCCCCCTATGATTGAATAGAGATGACCCTGGGAAGGATGGAGACATCCTGAATACCCTCATCGTGGAGTAATAGGGAGCCACAGAGGGTGTCTGAGCCTCTTCCTCACTTAGCAAGTACTCTCGGGGTCTGAGGGCTCAAGGAATGGCCAAGGGAATTGGCGATACAAGAGATGTGTGATGTATTTCCCCACTCCTTCCTTCCCAACTTGTAATCCTGGTTCTGCTGTGATACCCTGAGCATGTAACTTAACCCTTTGGCCTCAGTTTCCCTTCTGTAAAACAAGAACCACTGTGTTCCCTTCCTGGTAGGACTCACCCAGGCCTGGGTTTGAATTCCAGTTGGCTGTGTGTCCTAAGGCAGGTGAACTGAACTTTCTAAGACTTTACTCCCTCACTCTTACCCCGTCATGCCCCTCCCCTCTCTCCACAGCGAGATTAACCGCCTGGATTTGGGGCTGACAGTGGAGGTGTGGAACAAGGGTCTCATCTGGGACACCATGGTGGGCACCGTGTGGATTCCCCTGCGGACCATCCGCCAGTCCAACGAAGTGAGTGGAGGGCCGAGGGCTGGGGGGGAGTGCCTTGGAGGGGCCCAGAGGCCAGTGGCCTTCACAAGATGAACGTGTCTCTCTCTCCCCCAACAACGTTTGCGACGGTGGTTCCAAAGTCACCAGGGTCTGAACTCCTTCCATCCTGTTGCTCTGCCTTTCTCCCTGGGCAGCCCAGGACGGCTGCTGGAGGATCCCCATTACATCTGCATTGCCATCAGGGGAAGAAAAGGTGGCAAGGGAGGGGGCTCACCCTCCCCGTTAAGGGCCTAACCTGGAAGCTGCGCACAGCCCTTCACTCACAATCTATTGGCTAGAACTTCGTCACGTGGACACTTAGCTGCCTGGGAAATGTAGTCTTAAGCTGCACAGCCCTGGGCCCCGCTGAAAATGTATTTCTATGGAAGAAAAGAGAAGGGTTATTGTGGGTAATTAGCTCGTTGTGCTGGGAGAAGGCTACACCAGTCCTGAAGGTACTAGACAATAACCTCGGCCTCCTCCCTCGCCTTCTGGCCTTACATCTCACCCCTTCCACTCAGACCCTTCATGCCGAGCCCACCGGGATCTTAACCACCCTAAGACCTCTCCTTGCCATCCCTGCTCATCTCCTTTGGGGTGCCTTCTTGATGGCACTCGCTTACATTGCCAGCCTCATCTCCCCTGCCCCCCTCCAACTTCCCCCCCTTGTAGGCCCCAAAGATGGCCTCTGAACCTTCGCATGTACTGTTCCCTGGGCTTCAAGTATCCCTTCCATTGCCCTCTAAGCTCAGCCCCCATGGCCTCTCCTCCAGGAAACTTCCCTCTGAATACCCCAGCCCCACCCCACCCCACCCCTGGCTCTGCCCGGACCTCTCCAGGCTGGAGGTGAGTGTGTCACGCTCTGTCTCCTGTGACCGCAGCACTGGTTTGTTCACTTTCGGTGGGGAGTTCTCCCCTGGATGGGCATCAGGACTTTTACTGGAAACTAGGGCCACATACGCCCATGACAGATGAGGCATAGCTGTGCAAACTTGGGACCACCCCTGCCTGGCCCCACAGGGCCTTCTCTCTGGGTCCCTGCCTCTGGGCTTCTCGGACCCACCATGTTGCCTTGGACCGGAACCTTCTCTCTGCGTCAATTTCCTTGCCTGTAACGTGTGGGCATGACCCTTGCTCTTGGGGTGAGGGTGAGATGAGGGGAAGAACGTCTTCTGTGAGAGTCGGGGGGCTGCTGGTCAGCATGTAGCACATCCCTGCTCCACCCTGCATCACTTCGGACACTGTAACCCCGCCCCAACCCCCAGGAGGGCCCCGGAGAGTGGCTGACACTGGACTCTCAGGTCATCATGGCGGACAGTGAGATCTGCGGCACCAAGGACCCCACGTTCCACCGCATCCTCCTTGACACCCGCTTCGAGCTGCCTTTAGGTGAGTGTGGGGTGGGTAGACAAAGGACCCTCACCAGACCCAGGGGGATGGCCAGGGCTGGGTGGGTTCAAGACTGCCCTTCCTTCTGAGGATGAAGTTTCCTGTCCCCAGAAGACAGAGTGTCCCCAGTTGCAGCGAGTCAGAAGGGCAGGCACCTGCCACGTGCAGAGCACACCACAGCCCCCCCAGGTCACCAAGGGCCAGCAAATGCTTCTTGATCCATAGGACTTGGGTCTGAACTGACCGGGGCTGGTCCCTGGTGAGGTCTTAGACTGCAGGGTGAGCTGGAGATAAAAGGAGAGACAAACAGAGACAAAGAGACATGTAGAGAAAAACAGCAGAGACACAGAGAGGCCTCTCTTCTTCTCTCGGAAGCAGCTCAGTTCTCTCCACAGCCTTTTTCCAAGAACCCATGGCTTCCCCACCCTTGGAATGCTAGGAGGCATCCCCTCTCTCTTCCGTTCATTCCCAAGGCAGCTCTGGGGCTGGGAAATGGGACACCACCTTTTCTTCCCTTCCTCTTCCTCCACCCCCTTGAGACCAGCCCATAGACCAGCAGGCTGCCCCGGCTGGAGGCGGAGGGGCAGGGAGGGGTTCCAGACTCACAGCCAGGGCTCTGCTTCCAGACATCCCCGAGGAGGAGGCGCGCTACTGGGCCAAGAAGCTGGAGCAGCTTAATGCCATGCGGGACCAGGATGAGGTGAGCATTGGAGGGGGGACTCTGTTCCTCTTGTGCCTGTCCCTCCCTCTGTCTCCCCACGTCCTCTGCTTTCTGTCTCTGTTTTGCTCTCCACTTGTCTGCCTCTGTGTCTCTAACTGGACAAAATCAGAGCCTCATTTGGTGCCTTCTCAAAGCACGGAGGACATCATAGAACACACAGTCCTCCAATGATGAAACGCTTTCAATCCGCTGGAGTCCTGCCCTTGCCAGATACCCCCAAGGAGACACGGGGCCCCGCAGCAGCCCTCACCTCCGTTCTCTGCCCCACACCCCTCAACTGCTTGGTTCATACTTTTGGGCTTTTCAAAGCTCTCCCCCACCAGTTTGGTCTCTGTGCCCCTGTTCTTCCATGGCAACCCCCTTCTTCTTGGCTTTGTATCATCACAGTGCAAAGACCCAGTGGGGGTCAGAAGGCAGCCTTTGAAGGCAAAGGCTGAGAAGAAAAAGCAGGCGAGACCAGAGCTCTCTTTAGTGAGAGGTGGAGTGCCAAAAGGCAACCCTCACATTAAAATAGTTTTTGTCCAACCTCATCCCTCCTGATCTTTCTTCTGCTCCTTGACTCAGTTTCCCCCACTGCTCTCTCTTTCTTCCACTTCTATTTTTTTCTTTCCCTCATCTGTGTTTCTTTCTTTTGCTATTCCTGTTTCTCACTCTTTCTGTGTCAGTGTCTGTGTGTGTGTGTGTGTGTGTGTGTGTGTGTGCGTGCGCGCATGCGCGTGCGTCTGTCTTTTTTTGTGGATATCTGTATCCTTCTCCTGCAGACAGAGTGATTTGGGAGGCAGGGGTAGTCAGGATGGAACAGAGCCGAGGACCACCTTGGTCATCTGGCTTCTGGCCCCTCCTGAGAGGAACTCTCTCTCCTTCCCTCCTTCTCAGTATTCATTCCAAGATGAACAAGACAAGCCTCTCCCTGTCCCCAGCAACCAGTGTTGTAAGTACCTCTCAATTCCTCCCTGGGCATCAAATGAAACCTCTTCCTTCCGCTACCCATGGCTGTCCTGTGTAACAGGCCACCCCCCCGCCCAACCCCCGGCCAGAGGAACGGATCCTAGGAGCACACAGTATTTGCTCTGGTGCAGTGGAAAGAAAAGATCTGGGGCTTGGATGTGAATCTTGCCTTGCTGTAGGGTCATAGGCACGCCGGTGTCCCTTTCTGATCTGCAGAGTCCCTCTCTTTGAAAGAGGGCATTTGACATTGCCCTCACTCTGAGAGCTGTTGGAAAGGCACAAGAGTCCTACTAGAGATTTGGAAAACACTTTGCAGACCCTTTAATTCCATTCATCAGATCCTGAATGAGGACCTATAGCTCATTTGACAAACTTTCCTGGGGCCCCCACAGACCGCATCCCCCCAAGCAGCCCACAGTCTGGTGGTATAGACAATCTTGCTAACACAGATACAACAGGCAGACATACAATGGATGAAGGCTGTTTCCTCTGTCCATTTTCTTAGATAGAGATCTTAGATAGGTCTCTGTTTCTTAGATAGAGAAACAGAGGCCCAAGAGGAGAAGTGACTTGCCCAAGGTCACACACCCAGCAGGAGACAGAGCTAGGATTTGAACTCAAGGTCTGAGGGGCTCCAGCTTTGCTTTTCTTTCCACTGCTCTGCATCTATGGACAATGTTGGTCACGTTCCTCTGACTACCGCCTCTCCACGAAGGCTGAATTTCTTGGGAGTGTTTATCTTCCTTGGCCCTGTGGATACTCAGAAACACCCAGGCCAGTTCTGCATGGGCCAAGGAGATGTCTGTCCCCTAAAAGCGCCCTCTGAGTCCCCTGGCGTGGGGAGGAAGTGACAAATCATATAGTCTCAGGGCAGAGCCCGCCTGACATTTTGACCCTGCCTTTCGACCTCTTTCTCCTTTTCCATCTGCTTCCCCCTCCCCCTTTCATCCCTTCTCACAGTCTCCCCTATATCCATTGTCGAACCCCATATGCCCAGGAGGGTAAGGATGGAGCCCGGTGTGTGGAAGGGCTGGGGGACCGCAGTTGGGAGCCCCATTTCCACACTAATTTGGGGGAGCTATTGAGAAAGTCCTCTGACTTCCCTACTTGAGGAGGGGTCATCGCTGCCCTAAGAAATTACTAACCCCCACACTGGTGAATGGGGTCACTGAAGGACAGTGTCAGGCAAGTGGAGGCAGGAGCAGATGACGAAGAACAAACACCTGGGCAGGTGGACTGACCTGAGGATTGGGTTCAATTTGGGAATGGAGACCTACCGCCAGCACTTACCTCCAAGTTCTCTTGAAAATGTTTCGTCACCGCCATTTCTTGGAGGAGGCAGCCAAGCGTCAGAGGAGACAGGATTCCGGTCCAAGGCACTTTTCCAAGACGCCGTGTGCTGGGGATGAGGGGATGAGGGAAGATGTGGTTCTCTCCCTGGTCCTCAGAGGCTGTGTGACTTCAGGCTGCTCACTCTACCTCTCTGAGCCCTGTTTCTTCACCTGTAAAATGAGCAGAATGATTAAAACCCACCCATCCGTGGTGTTTCAAAGTTTAGGTTTCCAGTTCAGTGTTTTCTTTCCTTGTATTCCAGAAGGGGGAGGGAGAGAGTGGGGAGTGCTTACCCCAGAGTTCAGAGTCGGAAAACCCTGGGCCACAATGCCCCCTTTTATTACTTCCTGGCTGAACTTAGGGCCTCTGTGAAAAATGGGGAAATCCCACCTTCCTCCCAAGGTGATGATCGAAGGTGTCACAGATGTCAGTGGTGAAAGTGCTATTCTGAGAAGATACTCAGGGCAGGAGGGGCTCGGGGTCCTGGGGTGGGAGGAGGAGATGGGGACAATGAGGAGGATGGGGGAGTCCCCCTCCCCATGCCCCCCCTCTGCCTGCTCCCTTTTATTATCTCTGCCCCTTCTCTTTGTAGGCAACTGGAATTATTTTGGCTGGGGTGAGCAGCAGAGTAAGTACTCAGCTTGATGTTCTGGGAGGCCATGGGGAGGTGGGTGCCTTGGCCACCCTGAGGCCCCCCCGCCCCACCACCGAGGACGCAGGGAGCCTATGACGGACACACTGGGGCCTGAGGACTCACAAGGCCCTTCCTGTGCCCTCCTGTCCCTTGACATGAATGTCTGTCTTGAGGGTCCTGCTCTGTTTGGTGGGGAGTGGGCACCATTATTGGGGTGGGCGGACTCAGCTGGGAGGAGTGGGCCCTTAGACCAGAGACCTGCCTGTCTCCAGCTAGGCACTGTGACCCCTTCCCCCTGTTCCCCGTGTATAATGTCATCTCCTCTCCTGTGACTCCTTCCTCTTTTTGTCTCCCCATCTTCCTCCTCCACCTGGAAATGGGCCCCAATGTCACTTGGCAGCGGTAGGTACAGGGTGAGAGGGTCTCAGAAGAAGCAGCTGGGCAGGGGCCCCCGGGCACTTATCCCTCCAGAGACCTCAGCTTCCAGAGTTCCCCCCCATCTTCTCCCGATCTACCCCCGGGTTAAAGGAAAAAAAAACCCCCCCCCCCCCCCCCCCCCACCCCGCAACTCGATGTTCATTTACTTCCTGAGCAATAAACTCATTTTCCCCATGTCCTGCCCCTTCCAGGGAAATCTAGTCTTCTAGCCTGAGCATGAATCTACCTCCTTCCCTCTGCCCTGCCCACTGGGTGCTCAGATCCTAATGGACAACTTCCACTATGCCCTCCCTTTAGGACCAGGGAAACTGCTTTCAGATACTTTGATCCAAAACAACTTGTCAAAAGCCATTTTGGCCCAAATAGGCATTTGGCAAACAAGAATTCTTAACAAACACTTTGCCACAAACAAACAATGCAGTCAAACACAAGCACATTTTTGGCTGAAACCAATTTGGCAAAAGCTGAAAATTATGACAGTTGGGTCATTTCATTAAAACCAGAGTGGCTGGAAATGCTTATTGGGAATCAGGCAATTTGGACAAGAACTATTTGGTAAAAAGCAGAGTCTGGGTGAAAGCAGAATGAATCCAGTAGGAAGCAATTTGCCCCAAAACAAGACAGTTCGTCAGAAAAAAATTAATAACTTGGCGAACACGCCCACAGCCCCATGCAATTTGGTTGGAAACACCTTGGCTCAGTCAAGGACAGTTTGGTAGAAAAAATGCCCATTTGGCTTAAGACTATCTACCCAGGTAATTGGGTAGAAAACGAGTTGGTCAAAGGAACAATTTGGTGACACTGACAAATTGTCCGGAGTTCCCTTGGGGGACTGTCTGGGTTTCATGGCCTCACAATGACACCCTGATGCCTGCAGATCTGAGCTGTGGAAATTCACATCTGCTTCTGCCTAAAATGGCCGCACCGGTGGCGCACAACACATCAATCAGATGGTTGGCCACAGATGATGGGGACAGGATAAAGAGCCTGTAGGTCACAGTGGCCCAAGTCAGCTGAGAAATCAGGAAGTCAGAATTACCTCGGGGAGGCTGGCTTTGCTAGCTGAAAATGAAGTTAAGTTTTCTCAAAAGGCAAAATAGGTTTGGGAATGAATCCAACTAGCTTTCTACGTGAAGGGTGAAATTAATTTTTTCAACAGTTTACCACATTTTAAAAAATGGACCTATTTGTCAAATATATGGAAACGGACACGATTAGCCGGAAAAAAATTAGAAGGTTAAAATAATAAGGCAAGAAAAACATACAAACATCTGGTAAATAAGCAAAAAAACCTTACAAGGATAAAAAGGGGCAGGCCACCCCTTTGGCAACTAATGTGACCAGTAAATTAATGCCACAGACAAGAGCCATAAGCCACCCAGTCAGGGGTTTAATTTACTTTTATTTTTATTTTTTTCGCAGCCTATTTTTTTTCGAGTGTTGCTTTCTAATTTATTTTATTTTTATCTTATTTTATTTTATGGAGAGAAGGAGAGAGAGAGCATGCGCAGGTGTGCCTGCATGCAGGTGGGGACGAGGAGGGGCAGAGGGAAAGAATTTTACGAAGGCTCCCCACTGAGCGCGGAGCCAGACTGGGCTCCATCTCATGACCCCAAGTTCATGACCTGATCCAAAATCAAGGGAGAGACACTTAAGTGACTGAGCCACCCAGGAGGCCCTCATGTTGCTTTCTAAATAAATTGAGTCTCTCCAATCCCACCACAATCTAACATCCCTCCATACTGTCCCCTTTTTATCAAGGAAAACAAACCAGATGAAAACGTCCTTCAATTCTTATAAAATACCTGAAGTTCAGCAATTCCACTCTGTTGCATTTTAGCGACAGATTCTGAGTGTGGTGATCTTTTCTTTCCCCTTTTTTTTAAAGATTTTTATTTATTTATTTATTTGACAGAGAGAGAGAGAGAGAGAGAGGTCACAAGTAAGCAGAGAGGCAGGCAGAGGGAAAGGGAGAAGCAGGCTCCCTGATGCGGGGCTTGATTCCAGGACCGCAAGATCATGACCTGAGCTGAAGGCAGAGGCTTTAACCCACTGAGCCACCCAGGCACCCCCGAGTGTGGTGATCTTGCCTACCTAAGAATCTAATCCTTTTTGAGGGCTACGGTATCTGTCAGAGCCGCTTCTTTGTTCCGACACACGTGAGTTCAGATCTAGAATCCGCATTCTCGGACACCATGAAATCTCTGAGTGTTAAAGGAAATTTATACTCCACCTTGTCCTGCTGATCGCCCTCTAAACGTCCCCTGGAATGTTCGTGTGACTCACTGCCTGATGGAAAAACTCATCTTGTTTTCAGAAAGCCTGGACTTTAGCAAAGTCTATTTTCACATTTGAGCTGAAGGACACCCTCCAATTTGTCCTTGTCTTCCTCATATTGTAGGACCTACTTTGGACCCCCGACTATGAACCCAGTCTGACTGGCAAAGCAAGGTTTTCACCTCCCTTATCCTAAAGCCTCTACTTCTATTAACATGGCCCAAGATCCTTCATTCGTTCTGGCAAAGATTCCTCTTTTTGGGTTAGCAGCCAGTGAAGACTCCCTAGTCTGCGAAGTCTGAGAGACTGCATTTGGCCTCCATGGTGTGCTTTCTCTCCCTCCCCTCCTCACTGTCTTCCCTCCCCTCCTCTCTCTTCTAGATGATGACCCTGACAGTGCAGTGGACGATCGTGACAGCGACTATCGCAGCGAGACAAGCAACAGCATCCCACCACCTTATTACACTACATCCCAGCCCAATGCCTCAGTCCACCAGTATTCCGTCCGTCCACCACCCCTGGGTTCCCGGGAATCCTACAGTGACTCCATGCACAGTTATGAGGAGTTCTCCGAGCCACGGGCCCTCAGGTGTGTAACCCTGGAGGAAGGGATCCGTGTGTGTGCATGTGCGTGTACGTGGCTGTGAGTCCCAGAGTGGAGAGAGAAATAGGGGACCTGGGCGAGCTGGAGGGGGAGGTCAGTGGGTCTAGGAAAGCAGCATCCGTACTTTCTTTTAGGTAATAGAGTCCTTTCTTTACTCTTGATCTTATAAGAAAAATCTCCCAAGCTTGGTAAAAGGGGATCTGCTTTGGCTGAAGGAAGAGGGATAAGCCAGGAGGATCCTGAGAGGTGCCCCCAAAATATGGGGGTGCCTAGGCACTCCCTTTAAGGGCCCTGGTTTCTGTGTACTAACTGGGCAGGGGAACTGTGGGTAGGGGAAGAGACGGGCATTCATGGAGGGTGGTGAGGCATAGTGACATTGAAAGGAGCCCCGTAAGCAGGTGGTTCATGGTCCTGCCATGGTGGTGCCCGGTCCTCCCTAATGGCTTCACTCTGTGTTTCTGACTGGTGGCCATGGGCACGGTGACACAGAAGCTGTACCTTGAAAGTAGGCTGTCCCATATCTGTCCCCTAGGTGGGTCCCCTGGTCCTCCTGAGCCATGCCACTGCCCTGTACAGGGTGCTGGTCCTCAAGCCTCAGAGGCTGTCCCTCATGCCTGCCGTCCTTCCTCGCTGTCCCGATGACCCCAGCCCTGGTTTCCAAACAGAACGGTGGCAAACACGATATTGAGCAGACTGAATATTTGTAAAGCACTTAGAGTAGTATCTGTGAGCACTACACGGGGACTGTTAGATACAAGGCACAAATAATAGCGTTTGGAGCTAACCATGCACCCGGCGCTGGACCGGTACCTTCCCTTCATCATCTCATTTTATTCTCTGGGTGCGAATACTATTGGTCCCATTTGGTAGACAGGGAATCAAAGCACAGAGAGGTTAAGTCACTTGTTTGAGGTCACACAGCTGGTAAATCATAAGGACTAGTGTTTATGGGGAACCTACTGGATACCAAGCAGTGGCTTGGTGTGATTTTTGGTTGTGGGTCTTTTCCCTAAGTATTTGTTCCTGGAAGAATACATCTCCTTCATGAAAGCATCACTTGCCTTCATTTGCATACTCAAGATGGCTTCGTGCGATTATGGGAACAAACTTTCAATGTGTTGGAAACAGCTGAGCATATAAGATATCAAATATTAATAAACTATTAACTCTTTTGGAAGAAGGAAAAGTCCTCTCTTGGAGAAAATGAGCTGGAGAGTGACCATAGCATCAGACCCAGAGAAAATGCCGGGAAGTGTTTGGTTGGAGGAGTCTGTCTACTGTGAGCATTCCTGGAACAGAATGCAGTGGGGGGGGGGGGGTGTTGGAGAAAGAGGAGTCTCCTCCCCTCGTGCTGTGGTTAGGCCATGCAGGGGTGAGGGGAGACCTTTCAGAAGGAGGACAGGATGCAGAAGCAGAAATGGCCTGCATTCCCCTGAGAGTGACTCAAGCCACACTCCCCGGGCATCCTATGGCTATGCTGCCTAGTGCTGGGTGATCCGAAAGGCTAGGGATACAGAGCCAGACACAGACATTCCATTCCATAGGTCGGGGCTTGGCTGTAAGGAGGGATACTGGATACTGGATACTCTAGGAGTGGGGAAGGGTAGAGAGGGCTTCCTGGAGGAGGGTGCCTGGGAGATGGCCCTTGAAGGATAAATGAGTCCGAGGCAGAGGAAATGGCTCGGCCACGGATTGGGGAGGTGCAAGGTGCCAGATCGTGCAGGAAGGCCCTTGGGTGGCTAACTCGGGGGCATGGGAGCCAGGGGAAGCATCTGAATGGGGGTAAGAGTTGTGTTGGAACTCAGTATGGCAGAGCCAGGATGGAGGATGGCCCCAAAGCCAAGCCTGGGACAATGTATGTGGTGCCTGAGTTGGCAAGTGGACACTTCCAGAGCCATGTTGGGATCCCTGTCCCAGGCTGCCCCCTTACCAGGGGCCCCAGAATGTGCTGGGCTGGACTTTAGGGGTATTCATCAGCGGTGGGACTTTGGAGCCCTTTCCACCCAAGTAATACCTGCTGATCCCCACCTGTCTCCTGCCATCTACAGGGATGGGCACCAAAAAGCAATCAACTAAAGTCATAAACCAGCAAATGTTGGCTAAAGGGAGAAACCCCCATTTTGGTTGCTACAGCATCCCTGGGGCTGTCTGGGGAAAGGGGTTGCATTCACTGAGAGTGGAGGAAGTATTTAAGGCAAGGAATGATGTTTGTTGAGTGACTGAGTGAATGATTATAAGGGGGATGAGGGGTGGCCTATGTGTCATGCTGTGCACCCCCAGGCAGAGATAGAGATTTCTTCCTAGTCATGCCCAGCACGATCCAGGGGGGCTTCTTAGGAGCATATAAAGACCTGACTTGGCCAGAGGGTGGGGGAAACTCACTCAAAGAAGGGACATTTCATTGGGCACCAGAGGATTTTGCCCAGAGGTGGGCAAGAGTATAGGATTTTGGAGGAACAGTGAGAAAGCTAATGTGGCTGGAGCCGGGGGAGAGGAGGGAGCTTGTAGGGAGATGAGTTGGGGAGGCTGGAGGGTTTGGGCCACACTGGGTGTAGTCTGGGTGTGCCGCACGGCACAGACTTTATTCCAAGGGCTCTGAAAAGCTATAGTAGAGTTTGGAACAGGGAGGTATGCGATTGCATTTATGACTTGAAGGAGTCCCTCTGTGGCTTCCATGGGAAGCAAGTAGTGTTGGGGATAGGACGGTAAGGCTGCGCCTGGTAGAGGCAGCGGAGCCTGGACGAGGGTGGAGCCCAGGGTGCAAGGAAATGGATGCATTTTGCACGAGTTTTCAAGGTGGAGTTGGGGAGACCCCCGGCAGGGTTGGCTGTGAATGGAGGTTAAAGCAAAGAATAGAGGCAGAGAGGTGTGGGACCCGGGGTCATCAAGAGCCAGGCGTGGCCATGTTCAAGTTTCAGGAGCACTAAGTCTCCAAAGGCTGGAGATAAGGGCACTCATTGGGGTCCCCAGCACATGAAAGGAGCATTTGCAGCCTCCACGGTGCATGGACGGAGTGACGCACAGTAGGTCATCAGTGATCTCTAATAGCATCCATCAAGTTTCCTGCCTGTATCTCCAGACCGGAAATGGCCCGGAAAGCCGAGATTTTTGTTTCTTCCGTTCACAACTGTGTTTCCCGGGTTCGTAGGGCAGAACATGATTCCCGGTAGGGGCTTAACCGATACTGAGTGAATGACTGGGTGTTGGAACCTGTGTGACTGGGGCTGGGTCCAGCAGTGGCTCTGTGCCTCCGTCGCTGAGCCCCAGCTGGTTCCCACAGCCCCACCGGCAGTAGCCGCTATGCCTCTTCGGGCGAACTGAGCCAGGGCAGCTCGCAGCTGAGCGAGGACTTCGACCCGGACGAGCAGAGTCTACAGGGCTCCGAGATGGAGGACGAACGGGACCGGGACTCCTACCACTCCTGCCATAGCTCGGTCAGCTACCACAAGGACTCCCCACGCTGGGACCAGGATGAGGAGGAGCTGGACGAAGAACTAGATGAGGAGCTGGATGAGGACCTGGAGGACTTCCTAGAGGAGGAGGAGGAGCTGCCTGAGGAGGAGGAGGAGCTGGAGGAGGAGGAGGAAGTGCCTGATGACATTGGCAGCTATACCCAGCGGGAAGAGGTGGCAGTGGCTGAGCCCAAAGACTTTAAGCGTGTCAGCCTCCCACCGGCCGCGTCGGAGAAGGAGGAGAAGGCTCCAGCTGTACCTGCTGAGGCCCACGACGTGGCCAAGGCAGCCTCTGAGCCAGCCGCCCCGGAGGAGGTGCCCACAGCTGAGCGGGCACCTGAGCCCGAACCCCCCAAGTCTGAGGAGAGGTAAGGGGAAGGGACCAAGGGGCTGTCACGGGGTCAGTGGTGTCGTGATGGGGTCAGCATGGACCTGGGGAATGGAGGGGAGTTTGTCACAGGGTCGTGGCTGGGGAAGCAGAAGGGACACTGATGCCGTCAGAGGGGGTACAGATGGGCCGTTGTGTCTCTGAAGGGCCAGAGAGTCCACCAAGGGCCTGACGTCACTCCAGTGGCTGGGGGTCAAGGGAGGGCCGGCCCTGGAGCCTCATGACATCCCTTGCCTCAGTTTCAGGCGACAAGAGGATGAGGAAGGCCAGGAGGGTCAGGACTCCATGTCCCGGGCCAAGGCCAACTGGCTTCGAGCCTTCAACAAAGTGCGGCTGCAGCTGCAGGAGGTGAGTGAAAGCCGCCACCTGCCGGGTCAGGCCCATGTCCCGCCCACACCCGTGCAGGGACCAGACTGCTTACCTCCCCGCCACTCTCGTTCCCCTCCCACCCGGGGTCAGTTCCCAGACCCCGCCCACAAGAGCCACGACACGCCCACGGACAGCTTGGCCACGCCCACTCCGGCGCCCCCTCCACCTTCTCTGCACCTTCGTCTGTCCCGGTCTTTTCATGCTCCGCCCACACCAACCTGGCCCCACCCACACTCTTCTCTGTCCCCGCCCCCCCCCGCCCCGCGCGGTTCCCCGCCCAGTTCCTGCCCAATCGGACCTCTCTCTGGCCCTAGCTACACCTTGGCTTCATCTGTCTCCGGAAGGGCCGTTCTCTGTTCTCACCCGTGCCTGCCTGTCCTCTTCCCCAACCAGCTGGCCCCACCAAGGCCCAGCCCAGTCTTCCTCATGGCAGCTCGGAATTTTGAGGGGGGTAAGAAGGAGAAGTGAGCTGGAACCTGGAGCTAGGTCATGGGTATAGCTATGTCGGGCGGGGGTCAAGTTCATGGGTAGGGGTAGAGGTTAGGGATGGGGATAGGGCTAGAGGTCAGAGTTAGGGCAGCAGTCAGAGATCAGAGGTCAGAGTTAAAATTGGTGTCAGGGAGAGGAATCGATTCCTGGGATAGCATTGGGTACCAGTGTCAGGGCTGGGGAAAGTTCTGAGGTCTGGTCAGAGAAGAAATTGAGTGAAAGATAGGTTGGCATTAGGGTCAGGATGGCTGTTCAGATGGGCGGCAGGATTGAGGCCATTCATTTACCTCTTCAATTGCTCAGGCCACCCTAGGCTGGGGACAGAGCAGTGCCCTTATGCAAGTGGCCCTTCCAAACTGGGGTGAGGCTGGCAATAGGATATCCTAAACAAATTCCCAAAGTCCTAGACCGTCACACATCAGAGCCGCAGAAACTTCAAATCAAATTTCTTATGTTTTAAAACAGAATTCTATTTCATTTTTAACGAAGTACTCCAGTCACATGGTTCTAAAGGTAAAGGGTAGAAAAGAATTTGCAGCGTAATTTCTACTGAATAACTTTGACTAAATCAGCAAATTAGATGAAAACAACAACAACAACAACAACAACAACCAACAGCTACTCTTATAATGGAACCAGCCATAGAACAAAAAGTAAATAAATAAATATGGGCAGACTCTCTGGGTTTCATAGGAGCATAAAACTAATCCAAGACCATCAGGAAGACTCCCTGGAGGAGGAGACACTTAAGGAGAAGTGATATGCAAAATACATCAATAATACTTCCAAAGAGAGGGCTGGACCCTCTCCAATCTTTGCCCACCATGCCACCCTTTAGTTGCATCAGAGATGGGGGTGTCAACCCAGGGTCTGCCCTGAGATCCAAATGACGAATGGAGGCTGGTCGGGTGCCGTAGGTGGAGGGCATACAACGAGCTAGCACATCTCAGGCAAAGGCCCTGGGGTACAAGATCAGATGAGCAGGTGAGGCTGGATGAAGGACAGAACCTTACGAGGGTTTGAACCAGCCTGTGAGAATCCTAGGACTATAGAGCATGAGCACAAAAGAGATGGGGAGCCTACCCTGCCCTGGGGAGACAGTGACCGTATCTCTGTCTCAGAGTGACCATATCTCTGTCTGTCCCACAGGCCCGAGGAGAGGGAGAGATGTCTAAATCCCTATGGTTCAAAGGCGGGTGAGTAACGGAATTGTAGGGGTAGAAGGAAGTTTTGAACCTAGAGCTTGAGGCTGCTTTACATCATAGCCTCAGCCCCGTGAGGGGAGCAAAGGGTTCCATTTATTTATATATTTAAGATTTTATTTGTTTATTTGTCAGACAGGGAGAGAGAGAGCACAAAGAGTGGGAACGGCAGGCAGAGGGAGAAGTGGGCTCCTCCCTCAGCAGGGAGGCCTATGTGGGACTCAACCTCAGGACCCTGGGATCGTGACTTGAGCTGAAGGCAGACACTTAACTGACTGAGCCACCCAGGTGCCCCCAGGGGATTCCATTTAGATGCAGGACAGAGCGAGTGACAGATCAGGTGAAATCATGTAACCCCAGACAGAAACCAAAGGTAGTAACACATGGAATTCTTACAACAAACCCAGGAGGCCTGCTAGCCCTATTTTACAGGTGGGGAAATTGAGTCCAAAGAGGTACATGCCTTGTCCCAGCTGCTTGCTTTATTCAAGACCACTCCCCTCCCCCCGCACCTTCCCTCCCCCACTAGAAATAAATGCAGGATAAAGGAAAAGTCTATTTCCTGCAGTACACCTCTGTAATCCTGAAGTGTATTTTTTTTTTTGCTTTGATTGTTTTTTATTTATTTATTTATTTATTTATTTTTCAAGATTTTTTTAAATTTGAGAGTGACATAACAAGTGAGAAGGAGTAAAACAAACTCCCCGCCAAGCAGGGAGCCCAATATGGGGCTCAGTCCCAGGATCATGACCTGAGCTGAAGGCAGATGCTTAACCGACTGAGCCACCCAGGCGCACCTTGATTCTGTTTTTAAATATCTCAGATTATTGCTGTGGCTGCTGGCTCTCTAATGATAATTATTTGGTCTTACATGGAGCAAGTTGCCGTATCTAATTTCTTGAGTTTCTAATTTTCGGGGCTTTCTTTTCCTTCAGCGTTTGAGTGGTGAGGTTAGAAGATGTAAAAGATATTTTTAAAATTCCACTAGTGTTTTAAAAATAGCAGCAGGAAGGTGACTGCCTTCCCTTACATGTCCCTTGCACACAAAGGCATGAAGACAGAAGCTGCCGCTCCCAGATGAGCAGGTGTCCTGGGTTGGGAGCCCAGGACGCAGGGACTGACACGGGGATGTACGCGTGCTTTATGCAGGAAGTGCCCTCAAGAGAAATCTGTGAGGCGGGCAGGGCCAGGATGGGGAAGCAGCCAGGCACAGGTGTAGTTCAGGAATCAGCACACCTCTGCCTGCTGGAGCATACGAATAGCATCCCAGGGCTTGTCTGGAGTCATTGGCTGCCAGGCATCTCTCTCATTGGACAATGAGAAGCTTCTGGGGAGGAACCACACCTGAACCCTCTTTGAGATGAGAGCAGCTCTCAGTAAAGTGAATTCGTACAGGGCACAGAGCTCCTTCAGATCCACCAGCCACCCAGCCACACCAACACTGCCAAGAGGCCATAGTCTAGATTTCCAGTTCCTCTCTTCCCATCAGCTTTTTTTTTTTTTTTTAGATTTTATTTATTTATTTGACTGACAGAGATTACAAATAGGCAGAGAGGCAGGCAGAGAGAGAGGAAGGGAAGCAGTCTCCCCGCTGAGCAGAGAGCCTGATGTGGGACTCGATCTCAGGACCCTGAGATCACCACTCGAGCCGAAGGCAGATACTTAATGACTGAGCCACCCAGGTGCCCCAAGACTTTATTTACTTATCTGAGAGAGAGAGAGAGAGAGAGCACAAGCAGGGAGAGAGGGACAAGCAGACTCCCTGCCAAGCAGGTACCCCGACATGGGACTCGATTCTGGGACTCTAGGTCATGACCTGAGCTGAAGGCAGACACCTAACTCACTGAGCCTCCCAGGTGCCCCATTCCAGAATAGATTTTTTTTAAAGATTTTATTTATTTGAGACTAAGAGAGTGCACTAGTGGAGGAAACAGGCAGAGGGAGAAGCAGGCTCCCGGCTTAGCAAGCTAGATCCCAGAGTCCAGGCATCATGACTGAGTCAAAGGCAAATGCTTAGCCGACTGAGCTATCTAGGCATCCCCAGAATAGATTTTAAATACACATATCTATTTCCAATTCTGAACAAAAGGGAAGGTTTCATGAATATCTTTAGTATATTATTTAGTTTTGCTTAATTCAAATTTTCTTTAAATGTAGGCAACAGCATCATCTCCCCATTTCCCAGATGAGGAAGCTGACATCTAGTATCTTCATTCCCCAGGACCACTATAACAAACTACCACAAACGAGTAGCTTAAAACAACAAAAATAGATTCTTCTACAGTTCCGGAGGTCAGAAGTCCAAAATCAAGTTGCTGGCTGGCCCCTACTCCCTCCGATACCTGTAGGGGAGATCCTGTTCTTGCCTTGCTAGCTGCTGGTACTTGCTGGCAATCCTCAGGATTCCTTGGTTTGTAGATGTGTCACTCTAAACTCTGCCTCTTCACATTGCTGTATCTCTTTTATAAAGGGGTCCACCTAATCTAGTGTGACCTCATCTTAACTAATTTTATCTGTGATGACCGTATTTCTTTCTTTTGTTCTTTTAAAAAAGATTTTATTTATCTACTTGTCAGAGAGAGAAATCACAAGTAGGCAGAAAGGCAGGCAGAGAGAGGGGGAAGCAGGCTCCCTGCTGAGCAGAGAGCCTGATGCGGGGCTCAATTCCAGGACCCTGAGATCATGACCTGAGCCGAAGGCAGAGGCTTAACCCACTGAGCCACCCAGGCACCCCAGTGACACCGTTTCTAAATAAGGGCAAATTCTGAGGTTCGAGGGGGCTAGGACTTAAATGTATCTTTTTGGTAAACACAATTCAACCTTTAATACCCAGGGAGATCAAGTGATGTCCGGGCCTCAAGTGATGCCTGTTGGAGGAAGGAGGGAAGCCTGGGCCCTTGACATCCCTGTGTATGTCTTGCAGCCCAGGAGGTGGCCTCATCATCATTGACAGCATGCCAGACATCCGCAAGAGGAAGCCCATTCCACTCGTGAGCGACCTGGTGAGCGCCTATGCCCTCTCCTCCCCCCGCAGAGCAGTTCTGCCATAAGCAGTGCTCAATCTGCACAACTGCCCATGGCAGACCTGGGACTGGGAGCTGGCAAGGTGTTCTCTGGGACTAATGTAATCTGATTTCTACCCTACCTGCTGCATGGACACTTCAGGCCATGGTGAGTGATGGTGACCTCGGCCTCTAGTCTCTGTCTCTTCTCCAGGAATCACCCCCCGACACAACTAGGATCTTTCAACTGGCCCCAACCCATGGGTTCTGGGAGGGATGACCCTGTCATGTCCTGCAGTTTATGGATGGGAGAGAGAGCAGGTGACTCCCAACCTTGGTTCCTGGAGTGGCTGGAGATCATGCCAAGTGCAGCTCCTGAGTCTGGTGGGGAGGGGGGTGAGTCAGGGGTGTGAGGCTGCACACCTTCCAGGGTCCCTTCTAACCCAGAGTCTCTGACACTTTCCAATTCTTTGCTGGCTCTGCTCCTGCTGCTGTGACCTGTTTCCTCTTCGTGGCTGTGGCTTCAATCCGTGGCTGGTGGCTGTGGATTCTGCTTGTGGTGACAACCCCATGGGTGTGAATCGACCCCTGTGACTCCCTGGGTGATTTCCCTGCCCTAGTCCCTGGTCCAGTCCAGAAAAGCAGGCATCACCTCGGCCTTGGCCTCCAGCACTTTGAACAACGAGGAGTTGGTGCGTGGGGCCCTCCCCTTTCACTGGTTGAAGGGTGGGCTGGGCTGGGGCTTCCTGGAGGAGGAGGAAGGGAGAGTGTGGCAGAGACAGGCATTCCTAGCTCCCCATAATCTGGTTTCCAGAACTGGGTTGTGCAACATCCTGCCGACATGATCTGTGCCCAGGAACCGTGGTCCCACGGTGTATTATACTCAGCAAAGGGGTGAGGGCGGGGCAGGACAGCGCCCCATGCCTCCCCGCTCCTTCCCCTCAGAAAAACCACGTTTACAAGAAGACCCTGCAAGCCTTAATCTATCCCATCTCCTGCACGACGCCGCACAACTTCGAGGTGTGGACGGCCACCACGCCCACCTACTGCTACGAGTGCGAGGGGCTGCTGTGGGGCATCGCAAGGCAGGGCATGCGCTGCACCGAGTGCGGTGTCAAGTGCCACGAGAAGTGCCAGGACCTGCTCAATGCAGACTGCCTGCAGCGTGAGCGCGGGGCTGGAGGGGCGGGGCTCCGGGGTAGGGGCGGGGCTCCACGGAGGTGGGGGGAGGGGCTGGGCGGGGCAAGAACCAAGGCCGGACTCCTTGGCTGGAGGGTTGGGGCGAGAGGAGGGGAAAGGAGATGTGAGAGAGTCAGGAAGTAGTGGCGCGGGGCGCAGGGACTAGCTGAACTGTGCAAGGGATGGGCTTACTGAGAGTCAGCGGTTCCCCTGGAGAAAAATGGGTTAGGACTAGGGTTAGCTCGGGAAGGAGGGGGCTCAGCGGGGGGGGAGGAGTCAGAGAACGGGCGAGGTCTTGGCAGAAGATGGGGATTCAGAGGGGGAGGAGACTCCCGTAGACTGGTGGGGACTGATGGGTAAATGGGTAGGAGGATTCAGAGAGCAGGTAGAAAGTTCTTAGCAGCTCTAGCTTTGGGGGGGTGGGGGGGTGAGCCACCTGAGCCCCCACGGCTTCAAGTACCCTTGGCCACAGCCGAGGAAGTTCTGGAATGGGAGTTGGGTTTCTCCCTGCGGTGAGGGAGCGCACTCTGGACAGTGACTGCTGTCTGCGTCCACAGGGGCCGCGGAGAAGAGCTCCAAGCACGGGGCAGAGGACCGGACGCAGAACATCATCATGGTGCTCAAGGACCGCATGAAGATTCGGGAGCGCAACAAACCCGAGATCTTCGAGCTCATCCAGGAGATCTTCGCTGTGACCAAGACCGCACATACGCAGCAGATGAAGGCGGTCAAGCAGAGCGTGCTGGACGGCACATCCAAGTGGTCGGCCAAGATCAGCATCACTGGTGAGGCCGCAGGGGTTGGGGGTGGCCACAGGGCCCCTTCTTCTCAGCGCCCTGTGTTTCCTTCTATGGCTCTTCCCTTTGCCGAGTGTACTTGAGTGTGTCCGTGTTTTTTCCACGTCCATGTGTGTATTGGTGCTCCCGGGGGGGGGGGGGGGGGGGATGTATGCCTCCAAATGTGAGCCGCGCTCTGTCTTGGTTGGTGCCCCCACCCCGCCCCCAGAATCAGACTCCAAGAAGAGGAGTTGAGGGCACATTGTTTATTTGTGGGGTGATGCAACCCAGTTGAGAGTAGAGAAGTGGGAGTTGGGAAGTGAGACTGGGAGGGATGGAGCCCCACACAGGGTGCCAATGATCCCGCAGTGCTGTGGACAACTGGGGCTCAGACCTGTGTGCCCCACCCCCACCCCCTGGGACCACTGGGGGACAGTGTTGAGCTCACATAGCAGAATGGTCCTACCCAGGGGTGGGGGCCTTAGTGTCCAAACTCATTCAAGTTTCCCTGAAAGCAGACCCCAAGATGAGGATTTCAGGGCAATGGGTATCCAGGAGGTGGTCCCAGGAAGCCCCAGTGCAGGTGGAGACATAAGTCTGGGAGCCGGTAGGGAAGGAGCCCTGCAGGTGACTCCCTGAGCAACTGTAAGCTCAGTCCTGCTGGAGATTTCACAACAATGTATAGAATGTCCCTATCCAGGGGTGGCCCTGGGCCACGTCCCCATTCTGAATCAGCTGAGCGCTCCCTGGGTGTTAACTCTCTAGCAAGCCCTTGATGTCTTGTGGGTGTCCCCAGGGGCTCCTGTGGTCAGCACAAAGCCCTCAGACCATGTCACAGGTGTCTCCAGCAAGAAACCTGGAGCGTGTGGCAGTAACTCTTCTCAGCCACCTCACTCCTTGAGGCTCTATTTGTATTTGTCTTTGTCTTACAGTGGTCTGTGCCCAGGGCTTGCAGGCAAAGGACAAGACGGGATCCAGTGACCCCTATGTCACTGTCCAGGTTGGGAAGACCAAGAAACGGACAAAAACCATCTATGGCAACCTGAATCCTGTGTGGGAGGAAAATTTCCACTTGTAAGTGCCTGGCTGAACCCCTGGGTCCCCCGGGGGGAGCTCTCTGCTGGGGCAGCTGAAGGGGCTCCAAGACCAGGCTGTGCCTGCCACCTGACTCCAGCCTCCGCCTCCCCCCGCCCTGCAGTGAATGTCACAACTCCTCAGACCGAATCAAAGTGCGCGTCTGGGATGAGGATGATGACATCAAATCCCGTGTGAAGCAGCGGTTTAAGAGGGAATCTGATGACTTCCTGGGACAGACGATCATCGAGGTGCGGACACTCAGCGGCGAGATGGACGTGTGGTACAACCTGGGTGAGCATGGGTGGTGTTCTGCAAGGGACAGGGAGGGCACCCCAGGGAGCCAAATCGGGGAACGAGTGTCAGGAGGAATTAGTCTAGGAGCCCAATCTGATGGGGAAGGCAGTGGCTGTAAAGTTGTATCTGATGGGGGAGGCGGAGGCTGTAAGGCCCAATCTGATGGGGCAGGAAGCAAGACCTGGAGATCCTAGTTTGAGGAGAAAGGCACAGACCCAGGAATCCTGTCTAAGATGAATGGATTCTGGAGCTCTTGATCTGATAGGGGAAGCAGGGCCTAGGGCTCCTGGTTAAAGAGGAAGATGCAGACTCGGGAATTTAACTGGAAGCAAGGTCTGGAGTTCTAGTTGAAGGAAGAGATATGACCTAGCAAGTTCTAGGCTAATAGGAATGGCACAAGCTTAAAGAACCAATCTGAGGGCGCCTGGGTGGCTCAGTGGGTTAAGCCGCTGCCTTCGGCTCAGGTCATGATCTCAGGGTCCTGGGATCGAGTCCCGCATCGGGCTCTCTGCTCAGCAGGGAGCCTGCTTCCTCCTCTCTCTCTCTCTGCCTGCCTCTCTACCTACCTGTGATCTCTCTCTGTCAAATGAATAAATAAAATCTTAAAAAAAAAAAAAAAAAGAACCAATCTGAGAAGATACCCAGGTCTTAATCTCAGGGAGTCCAGGAGGGCTACAGTCATGCATACATTAAAATACCCCAGGCTGTGTTGGAAAGTTCTGCTGCAGCCATCCATTTCTGTTTTCCAGACAAGCGGACTGACAAATCTGCTGTATCGGGTGCCATCCGGCTGCACATCAGTGTGGAGATCAAAGGCGAGGAAAAGGTGGCCCCGTACCATGTCCAATACACTTGTCTGCATGAGGTGAGGCCCGCTGCTCTTCCCTGCCTTCAGAGCTCACTGTGATCTTCCAAATTGCCTCCACTTACCATTCCTGCCTGCCCTAGTTCTACCTTCCTCTTTCCGGCCACACCATCCACACTCCCTGGGCCTCTAAGACTGTCCCCCATGTCATTCGTTCTGCCTGGAAAACTCCTCCTTATCCAGCCAGCTTCAGGGTCCCCTCCTTCTGGAAGCCCTCCCTGACTTCCAGGCAGACTCTCACTACACAGCTCCAGGTCTCCCATCTGTTCCAGACCTGAACAAGGGTCTCCTGGAGATAATTCAGTTTGTTGAATGAGTAAAGGATTGAATGGACAAATGGACAATGAGTGGATAAAAGGACGAGTGGACAGACAGATATGTGGTTGAACTGTTGGAAGTAGAGATGAGTGGATGAGTAAATTTGGGGGCAAATTAGGTGGATGGATAGAAAGATGGATGATGGGTGAATGGATGGATAAATTGATGGGTAGATAAATAGGTGATGGATGGTTGGATGGGTGGATAGATGAATTGCTGTATGGACACATTAAGCTGTGGGTAGTTATAGGGGGTGGATGGATGTGTGGTTGGATTATTAGAAGGGAGGACTAGTGCATGGATGAGATTTTGGGAAGATGAATGGGTGGGTGTGTGGATGAATGAATGAATGAGCAGGCAGACAGATGGAAGGTGAGATAGATGGGTGGAAAGATGTAAGAAAGCATAGAGGAGTGGGTAGGTGGATTCTGGGGTAGCTAGATCTCTGAGTGAATGAGTAGATGGATAGGTAAATGGATGGGTGGCCAGGTGGGTGAAGTGTCACAAGGATGGGTGATTTGCTCGGTGGAATTTTTGGTAATTGAATGAATTGGTAGGTGGTGGATGGATGGAAGAATAGACAAATAAATGAATGAATAAATGAGTGGATGATGTAAGCTTTCCCAGACCTGGGATCTCTGACCCCTTGTGTCTCGATGCGCTTTTCATGATGCCTTCTCCATCTTGGTGGCAGAACCTGTTCCACTTCGTGACAGACGTGCAGAACAATGGGGTTGTGAAGATCCCAGATGCCAAGGGTGATGACGCCTGGAAGGTTTACTATGATGAGACAGCCCAGGAGATTGTGGATGAATTTGCCATGCGCTATGGTGTGGAGTCCATCTACCAAGCCATGACGTGAGGCTGCAGGCTGGAGTGGACGGGAGGGCAAGGTGCAGGAAACTGAGAGGGCCACCAAGTGGACCCTGGCAGACCTAGCAATGGAAGGGTTCTTGGGAGAAGGAGCCAAAGAGGATGTGGGTTTGATGGGCATTCTGTAATCCCCTGGAGGTTGGAAAGTGCCATTTCTAGGAGCTGAAGTGATGGGGTGAGAATCAGAGGTAGAGCAGAGATAGGGCAACCCAGAGAGGAGACAGAGAGAAACTTGGAAGACACAATCAGCCAGAGGGGATGGTTTGAGGGTCAGAGGGAGCCACTCACAGATGCTGTCTTAGAGGCGTTCTGGGGGGGAACACTGCCTGTCCTGGCTGGATGCCAGGCCCAGTTTCTCCCATTCCCTCCTACCAGCCACTTTGCCTGCCTCTCCTCCAAGTACATGTGTCCTGGGGTGCCTGCCGTCATGAGCACCCTGCTCGCCAACATCAATGCCTACTACGCGCACACCACCGCCTCCACCAATGTATCCGCCTCTGACCGCTTTGCTGCCTCCAACTTCGGGGTCAGTCCCAGGGACTGGGGCTGGGGGAGGAAGGAGAGCCCAACCCTGTGCTGCTCACACCCCGTGTGACTCCCTCGTCTCCAACCTGGACCTGACTTAGTGTGTTACTTTGTACCAGTCACTTGCCCTCTCTAAGCCTCAGTTTACCCCTCTGTAGAATGGAAACGGATATTACGAGGGTTCAGATAGGGGTGCACTTAGTTTATAGTAAGCACTTACCCAATATGGCAGCCAGCTTTAGCTGCTACACTTGAACCCCATGTGCCTGCTTCCATTCATCCCCCTCTCTTCCCTCCTCAGAAAGAGCGCTTTGTCAAACTCCTGGACCAGCTGCACAACTCCCTGCGGATCGACCTCTCCATGTATCGGGTGAGAAGTACATGCATGATGACTTGCCTGCTCCTACACATGTGTGCCCGTAGGGGGGAGCTCCCAGCCCATGTGCACATGGGAGGACCCATCTTAACATGTGGAATGTGTGCCTTTGACATGAGTACACATATGTGGGCTGCACCTGCCCAGTATGCATCCAACTAGAACCCCCTGGTTGCTTCAAGGTGTTCTCATGGACCCTCACATACTTCCTAAAACTTGGGGGTCTCTTGCCTTTCCCCTAAAACAGTCTCCCCCCACCCAACCCTCTTCTATAACCCCACCTCTCTTCTCCCTTCCAACAGAATAACTTCCCAGCCAGCAGCCCAGAGAGACTCCAGGACCTCAAATCCACTGTGGACCTTCTCACCAGCATCACCTTCTTTCGGATGAAGGTAAGAAGGAGACCCAGTCCCATCAGTCTCCAACAGGCATTTTCTAACACTCTTAGATCCTAATCAAGTAAGGTTTCTCCTAGAGAATAGTGCCCTTTCTCAGTGACCCTCTGCTTTCATACTGCGACATTTCCTTAATCCCGTAACCACTTGTAGCCACTTCCTGGTACCTCCTGTTCCAGCTGTGCGGACTTGTGCCTCTCTCCCTCCCTCTAGGTGCAAGAACTCCAGAGCCCACCCCGAGCCAGCCAGGTGGTGAAAGACTGTGTGAAAGCCTGCCTCAACTCTACTTATGAGTACATCTTCAACAACTGTCATGAACTCTATAGTCGGGAGTACCAGACAGACCCGGTGAGGACCCTAGATAAAACAGAATAGAATAGGGGATACCAACCTGACCTTGGCCTAAGTCCCAGGTCTGCCACTTATCAAGTGATTTAACTGAGTCTCAGTATTCCCCTCTGTAAAATGGGGTTATAAAACCTTATCTCAGAATTGAGGAGAAAATTTAATGAGATGCTATCTTCAGATAAAATATAAGTAAGTGTTTAGCACCTGATATACAATAGATATTCAGTAAGTTCAGTTTTAGTTAAACTTAGTTGAGTTTGGCATGCAGTTTGCCTGGGATAGAATCACTATTCAATAAATGTTGAGTTGAATTTAATTTCTTGAGTAGAATTGAGTTTGGGCCATTTCAATTCAATTTATTTGAGATCTTTCAACATGTGTTTGTTTATCTAGACACATAATGCCAGGATTGTCAGTAAGGTTTCAAGGAGTTCATACCATTTTAGAAGAGAAAGATATATACACTGAAATTCATAATCTAGGGTGATTAGCTCTGGGATGGAGGAATTGCAGGAGACTGTGGGAGCTAAGGTGGCCCCTACTTCACCTTGGGCTTCTGATAGACGATAACACATAAGCTCACTTTAGTGATATTTTATTTCATTCTGTTTATTTACATTCAGTTGACTTCAAATTGAAGTCAACCTGAGTTGAAATCAAGTCACTTTTAATTGAATTGGGTTGAGGTTCTCTAGATTAAATTGGGTTGGGTTTAGTTCTATAAACAGTTTAGTTCCATTTATTTCTGTACGGGTGACTTAAAATTGCTCTTGGCTAGTTGATGAGCAGAACTGAGTTGGATTAAACTGAGTTTCACTTAATAAAAATCCATTTATTTATATTCAGTTGATTTGAAGTTATTCTTGACTGGGTTGATTTAGCTTGAGTGAGGATGAGCTGGGTTGTTGGGTTAGATATAGTTGAGTTCACTTGAGTTGGGTTGAGTTGGGCTCGTTTCAGTTGAATTTAGCTACATTTGTTTTCACTGATTGGCTACAGTTGGGTTTAACTTGCCTGAATATGTTAGGTTCAGTTGAGTAGGTAGAGTTGGACTGGACTGACGACTCAGTTGAGTTGAATTAGATTAAGTTAGTTGGGTTGAGTTCAAGTCAATTTATTTCCATTATTTTGACTTAGGATAATGTTGATTTTGGATGAGTTGATTAGGTTCAATCCAATTGAATTCATTTGAGTTTAATTCAATCCAGTTAAGTTTAATTCCACTACACTCAGTATAATTGGCCCAAGTTCAGTTTCATTGAATTAATTCTGAGAATCTCCATCTGTTAAGCTAAATGGGCCTGATTGGCATTCATTTCAGTTCCATTTGGTTTAGTGGGATTCAGTTTTTTTCAACTAAATTCAGTTCTATTCACTTTTATGAGTTGAGTCTAATTAAGACTTGTTGAGCAGCATGGGCATGAATTGTTTGGGCCAGTTTAATGAATTCAGTTCCTTTTCATATAGCTCTCTTACCTGAACCACCCATGTGTTAATGGGACCCTTTCCTCACTAACCTTCTGTCCCCTCAATAATGAACTAACTGAGGCGCCTACCCATGGACACCATTGCCCAATGTTTCCACTTCCCCACTCTAGGCCAAGAAGGGAGAAGTTCCCCCAGAGGAACAGGGACCCAGCATCAAGAACCTTGACTTCTGGTCCAAGCTGATTACTCTCATAGTGTCCATCATTGAGGAAGACAAGAATTCCTACACTCCCTGCCTCAACCAGTGAGTTGTGTATCTGTGCAGTTAACTATGTGGAGGTCATCGTGTGTATGTATGTGTATACAATTTTGTGTTTTATGTGTAAAGGTGATCATGTCTAATTACATATAAAATGATGTGTGTGTGGAGGCAACTATAGGTGTGGTTGTGCCAGAATGAAATAGGGCATAATTTGTAAACATAAACATAAAATTGTGTGTATGTATAAAATCACTGGTATAATCAAACATGTATTTTGTATGTGTTGATTTGTGTGAATAACAATGTGTACATATGTATATAATTTTGTTTATGTGTGTGAGTTTATAAATAACAAGGGACACTGTTGCTCAAGTATTTACTATGTGCTAGATACTCTACTAAATGTTTTACATTTAAATTGCATTATATATTTTGTGGGGGTATAATTCTGTGTATAGTTGTGCCTTTGGGTTTAATTGTATATTGTATATGCATACAATTGTGGAATGCACTTCAATATACAATATTGTATATTATGTAATTGTGTGTGAGTATGTACACAGTTTTGGTTTATAGGTTTATACGTCTGTAGAATTTTCATCTTTGTTAACTGAATGAACTGTTGTGTCTTATTTTTCCCCGAGTGCTAGAGAGGCTTCTAACTTCGGTGTGCCAGTATCTCTTGGTTAGTTAGATATTCAGTTAAGATCAGGGATTTGGGATGGATGGACTGAAGAGTGGATGGAAGTACAGGCAGATGGATGGAGATATGATTGAATGGGGAGATGAACAGATGGATGGGTAGATGGTTGGATGAATAGGTGGATGGGTGGGTAGATTTGTGGAAGGATGAATGAGTAGTAAAGGAATGGACAGATGGCTGACTGGATGGAGAGATGGATGGATGGATGGATGGATGGATGGATGGGGAGATGGGTGAGTGGATGAGTAGGTGGATGAATGGATAGATTGGTGGAAGGATGAATGGTAAATAAAGGAATGGATGGATAGATGGTTGGATGGATAGATGGATAGACAGATGGGTGAGTGAATGGATGGGTAGGAAGGTGAATGACTGGGTGAATGAATGAATGAAGGGATGGCAAGATAGACAGGTAGAGGCTCAAGGAGAAACAAGGCTTCAGTTGAGTCACTCAGAAAGTCAGTGGCTTTGCGGGAGCTTGAATCCAGAACTGTCTGTCCCGTACTACCCTCTGGGCTAAGAAGGCCAAAGCAGCCTTCGCCATCCTGCTTCCTTCTGCCAAGGTTTCATACTTCCATGACTTTCATTAGGTTTCCCCAGGAATTGAATGTGGGTAAAATCAGTGCCGAAGTGATGTGGAACCTGTTTGCCCAGGACATGAAGTATGCCATGGAGGGTGAGTACCCCATCCCCATGTTTGCTACTCTGGCTACAGCAGGTAGCTGTGCCTCAGTAGTATCCCCTGCAAGGCTGTGAGCATCCTGGAACCTCAAGCTTGAGGTTGGACACCTGTGATGGTGAGAGCTGGTGCTGCCAAGACAGATGGTGGAGACTTTCACTCTCCCCCTACCAGAGCATGACAAACATCGCCTATGCAAGAGTGCTGACTACATGAACCTACACTTCAAGGTCAAGTGGCTGTACAATGAGTATGTGGCAGAGCTTCCTGCCTTCAAGGACCGCGTGCCTGAGTACCCTGCGTAAGTCCCTTGCCCAAAGCCAGAACCGTAGCACTGACAGCTAGACTGAGGCCCAGAGATGAGGGCTGACCTACTCAGAGTTCTTTGGGCACCAAGGGCATAGTGGGATACAATCCTGGCATTCTCTATTTTCAGTCATTGGACTATGGGCTCCCATAACCCAGACAATTATTGTCTAAATATCAGGAACTGCACTGAGCAGTGCTTTTTCTCATTTATCCTTTGACAAGGATTCTATAAGATGGGGGCATTATAATTTCCATTTTGTGGATGAGAAAATGAAGAGTTTAATGCTGAAGGGCTTGCCCAAGGTAACATTTAATAATGTGTTGTGTCAATCACTGCTTACAGTAGCACTGTGAGATAGATTCTCCGCTGTTGTACAGGTAAATGGGATCCCAGAGAGGAAATCCAGTTGTCCATGGGTATTTTATCTGAACCATGAATCCTGCGAGTATGAGGCTTGCCGTGACAGTGTCACAAGGTCTATTTCATGGCTGAAGTAACTGAGACCTGGTGGGGTAGGAAAGCAGGGGGTACCCACCCAAAGGACACAGTGTGAGTTCAAGGGAGAGAAGGACTTGCCCAAGTACCATTCAGAGCTAGGCAAAGCAGAGGGTTAGGGGACAAGAGGTGGCAAGACCCCCACCCATGCTCTCTATTCCAGGTGGTTTGAGCCCTTTGTCATACAGTGGTTGGATGAGAATGAGGAGGTGTCCCGGGACTTCCTGCACGGGGCCCTGGAACGAGACAAGAAGGATGGGGTAAGGAGACTGGCCCATGATCCAGCCCCTAGTCTGCTCACAGTGGCCTCACTCCCTCTGGGGTCCATTGGGATCCAGTATGGGGTCAAAAATTGCTCTTGAGATGAAGCCAGTCTCTGAAAGGTGGCCACCATCTTCGTCTTGTTCATAGTGTTGAAAGTGTTTTGTTCATTCAACAAATGAATGCAAGTTCAAGCTGGGAGCCCCTCCTTCCTCGTCGCCTCTGTGTCTACCTCTTAGTCATCCTTGCACACTATTTGCCTCACCCAGGGCAGTTGGTCTCTGGTTCTCCCCATGGAAAGCAGGAGGGTTAGATGGTGGGGACTGTCTGGTTCTGACTCCTCTCTTCCTTCCTGGCTTCTTTCTCACTGCAGTTCCAGCAGACCTCAGAGCATGCCCTATTCTCCTGCTCTGTGGTGGACGTCTTCTCCCAGCTCAACCAGAGCTTTGAGATCATCAAGAAACTCGAGTGCCCTGACCCCCAGATCGTGGGGCACTATATGAGGCGCTTTGCCAAGGTGCGGGAGTGCAGGTGGGGTTAGGGATGGAGTCCAAGTGAGGGATTGGGATAGGGTCGAGGCTGGGGTTGCAGTTGAAACTGGGATTAGGGTCAAGGTCAGGATTGGGGTTAAATTTGGGATTGAGGTCAAAGTTGGGGTTGGTGATATCAGTGGGATTGGGGTTGGGGTTGAGAACAGTGTTGGATTGTGGTTGGGGATAGCATTTGGGTTGGGGTTGGGGTTGAGGTCAGGGTTGTGGTTAAAGTTGGAGATGAATCTGCAGCTGGAATCAAGGCTGAAAATGGGGTTGAGATTGGGTTTGGGTTTAAGGTTACTATTAGTATGAGATTCAGTTTGGCATGGAGGTCGGAGTGAGTGTTGGGATTTATGTAGAATTTGGGGTAAGTTTGGAAGTTGGGACCATCTTACTGGGGTTGAGGGTTCCAGTTAAGTGGCTTGAGGCTGGGTTGCAAGTAGGAATTGGGATTCCTGCAAGTAGGAATTGGGATTCCATCTGGGGTTCAGTCATGCTTGTGTTTGGAGCTGGACTCATGTGATGGTTGGTTGCTCTGTGAAAGAGCTAGGTCTACATAAAATAATCTTCTTTACCTGGTGATACCTCCTGTTGGTTGTGAGGGTCATCCTGAGTGAATTCACTCATTCAAGTGGTCTATCTTGAGTGCTCATAGGGATTCAGGTTCATTCCTGATCTCACTAGTGGCTCTTGATGGACCCGCCCAGCCCTAGCCCCTGTTCTTACTCCCTATCTTTGTCCTCCCCAGACCATCAGTAATGTGCTCCTCCAGTATGCGGACATCATCTCCAAGGACTTCGCCTCCTACTGCTCCAAGGAGAAGGAGAAAGTGGTGACCTGTGGGGGACCCTATCCTGTCCCCTCCCAGCCCCACTCTGCACCTCCAAGTCTCCATCCTTCCCTGGGCCCTGATACTTATATCTGTGTGTGTCTGTGTGTATTCATGTACTTGACTATATGTATTGGGGGTGATCTGGAGGTGAGGGCACATGCCTTCAGTGTGTCATTGTCTGATTGTTGTGAATGAAGTCTTCAGGGTGTATGGATGTAAGTGCGCAAAGCTTTGAGCCCATGTAGGAGAATGTGGGTATGTGACAGGAACTCCCCCCTTCCTGCTATTCCCAGAATCCCAGCCCACCCTGGAGAAGTTACTTGAGCCCTATTTCCCTCTGCTAATCTCCAGAAACCAGCCCCCCACCCCAACATTTCCAGGAATTGGGTCCCAAATGCAGCCTTCCATTTCCCAATGACCCTATGGGGCCCTCCTCTGGACCTAGACCCTGAAACCATCCTGGGGTCCCTGGCAGTGGATGGGGGAGGCTTTGAGGAGGGGTCCTGAGCCCTGACTCCCTGCTATGTTTGCATCCCTAGCCCTGCATCCTCATGAACAATACTCAGCAGCTCCGCGTGCAGCTAGAGAAGATGTTCGAAGCCATGGGAGGGAAGGAGGTGAGGCGAGCCCCACGTAGGGTCGCCACTTCCCCTCCATCCCTGCAGTCCCCTGATGAATTCCATCTCAGCACTGCCTCTAATCCAAGCAAGCAGCTCTATCTTCTGTGCCTGTTTCCTCCCTAGTCCCTTGGGATCTCTTTCCCTGTGTTGGGTGAGAAAATGCCCCATTTATGTGGATGCTTTATAAATCTAACCTGATGTCCTTTTTCCCTCCTCAGCTTGATGCTGAGGCCAGTGACATCTTGAAGGAGCTCCAGGTGAAACTCAACAATGTCTTGGATGAGCTCAGCCGGGTCTTTGCTACCAGGTGGGGACACTTCCAGGGCTGGGAGCAGACAGGAGGGGGCAGCCCCGAGACCTGTGAGCCTGGGGCATCCAGAGACTCAGCAGATGTAGTGGTGAAGACTTCAGGCTTGGAGTTAGACAGAGCTGAGTTCAATCCTGGCTTCACCACTTGCTAAATATGTAGCCTTGGGTGAGTTATTTAACTTCTCTGAACCTTAGTTTACTCATCTGCAAAGTGGGGATGATGATAATAATAGCATCTGGGTAGGACTGTGCAGTGAAA
The DNA here is from genome assembly GCF_022355385.1 of Mustela nigripes. Taxonomy (NCBI): domain Eukaryota; kingdom Metazoa; phylum Chordata; class Mammalia; order Carnivora; family Mustelidae; genus Mustela; species Mustela nigripes. The sequence continues at coordinate 13,568,806 of NC_081558.1, read as the reverse complement.
TAAACAGCACAGGTGAATGTCTTAGTTCTGTGCCCAATCCAGCTATCATACACCACTCCCTCCCCTGCTCAGTTATATGCCATGGCTCCTTGATGCTCAGGATAAAACACCAAGGTCCATGGTCAGCTTCTGAAGCCTCCTCTGGCCCTTTCTCTGGGAGGCCTGGAAAGTCTGGACTGAGCTCCTCCCCTCTGTGCCCCCAGCTTCCAGCCACACATTGAGGAATGTGTCAAGCAGATGGGCGACATCCTCAGCCAGGTGAAGGGCACGGGCAATGTGCCAGCCAGTGCCTGCAGCAGCGTGGCCCAGGATGCTGACAATGTGCTACAACCCATTATGGACCTGCTGGACAGCAAGTAAGCCAGGCTGGGTAGACTGGGACCGCCAGAAGAGGTTAGGGATGGGGTTCTTAGAGACTGGCCTAGAGAGGACACTCAGGGCATGTTTGCTGGTTAGATGGTTTGGATGGGTGTGGGGGTGGAGGTATGAAGGGTTGGAAAGATGGGTGAATGGTTGGATGGACTGGTGAGTCCTTCCGTATGAGTTAATGGATGGTGGTCGGATGGATAGATGACATGAGAAATAGGTGGGAAGACTGATGGGTAGATTAAAAGATAAATGCTTAGAAGGCTAGATGGAGGATAGATGGATAAAAGAAGGGATGGGTGGACAGGTGGATGGGTAGATGAAGTTAGGTGAAGATTTGAATGGATGGATAGATGGATTGATGGATGGATGGATGGATGGATGGATGCACTGAAATACAGATAAATGGATGGAAATGTAGATGAGAGGATAGATGCATGGGTGAAAGGAAAGAAGGGAGAGAGGAAGGATGGAGGATGGGCGGATGGATGGGTAGAAGGGTGGCTGGGAGGGAGGAAGCAGGGCAGGGGAAGCAAAAAGATGGAGGGGTCATTAAAGAACGTTGGGGGAGGGATCGTTTGGTGGATGGGTGGGTCATTTGCTGGATGGATCATGGTGGATCCATCAGAGACAGAGACTCTGTCTCTGTCAACCCCCATGCATCCAATCATGCATTCTTTGTTGTTTACCCTCTCAAGTTTGCCCTCTTCCCACCATTCCCTTCCTTTTTGCCTGAACATGGCCTCAGTCCCCTCACAGTCCGTAGTCTCTAGCCTTCCTATTCCAGTTTACCCCTCACTCTGTTCTTTCGAACAGGAAAGTCTGTGTCTGTCTCTCTTGAGCACTCCATGGCTCCCCATTGTCCTCACGCTAAGGCCCAGGCCTTCCTCCAGGTGCTGAGTCCTCTTCCAGCCTGGCCGCTGCTGACCTATCCAGCCATCATTTACTTTTAATGTGTGTCACAGATCAGAGCCCCAATAAACCATTCTGATCAATGGGGTCTCCTCAGACCCCATTTAGGGGTCCCTGTACAGGCTCTGTGCCCTCTTGTGTGTGCATGAAGCATTTTCCTGCCTTGCCCATTTGTTGAGGGAAAGGCAGTCTTCGGGTTAGGGCCAGCTGGGCTACCTCTCAGACCTGCCTCTTGCCTCCAGCCTGACTCTCTTTGCCAAAATCTGTGAGAAGACGGTGCTGAAAAGGGTGCTAAAGGAGTTATGGAAGCTGGTCATGAACACCATGGAGAAGACGATCGTCCTGCCGCCCCTCACTGACCAGACGGTGAGGCCCACAGGGGGCCATAGGGGATTCCTGGGCCACCTCCCCTGTGGGAGCCCAGAGAACTTGATGCCAAAGTCATTGGGGCTCAGAGGTCAGTGGGGCCATTCAAAGATCAGAGAGGTTGCATATGAACCAAAAGTCATCAAAGAATCAAAAAATTCCTTCATGGTTCAGATATGTAAATGTCAAAGAAGTCAAGTAGAGTTAAGAGGTATCTAAGGGACATAGAGGTCACATGTGGGTCAAGAGGTCATAGGAAGGTCAGAGATCACCCAGAACATAAAGAGGTCAGCTTAGGGATCACAGAGGTCATAAGGGTCAGTGGTTTCATCAGAGGGCTCTTAGGGTCTATCAAGAGAAAAGGAGGGGAGATACATGGTCTTTAAAGATCAGAGACCAATAGAACAGAGGACTCCTAGAGGTCAGTCAGAGGTCACAGAGAGCATCCAAAGTCAGAGAGGTCAAGCAGAGGTCAGCATTCATCCAGGGATCCGGACCATGCCTCTGGAACCCTTTTGGGAAAAGCTCAGAGATCCTGTTCCCCAGGGATCAGCCTTCCAGGTGGGATTGGGTGAACATCTGTGGAGGGGTGTGGCTGCACTTGGGTTCCTCCAGGGAGGTGTGGGGGCCTGAGGACCGCAATGGCACACAGGCTGATGGCACAGCAGAGTGAGAAGACATTCCTGGGGATGGGGTGCGAGAGGCTTGGGGAGGGTGGGCAGGGTGCCAAGAGGCAATCATGGTGGGGAGGCTTTGGACCTCCGTCACCTGCCGGTCTCCTCTGGGCTGGGCAGGGGCATGGGGTCCCCCCTTCGGTGCCGTCTCCGCCCCCTCCCTGGCCTTCCTGGGAGACTCATGGTGACTTATTCCCCCCTCCCCACCACCCGCCCCCATCGCGGCTGACAGATGATCGTAAGTAGAGGCCCTTCTGTCCGTCTGTCTGTCCGTCCGCTCTGTGTCTGGACTCGGCCCACCGCGTGGCTGCATCCACCCCCACCCAGTGCCCCCTCCTCACCCACCGGCCCCCCACCCACTGTCCCACTTTCCGCCTAGATGTGCCTGTGTTTGTCTGGGGCGGGGCATGGGGAGGGGGCGGGGCCTGGCGGGAGGGAGGCCACGCCCACCCACCCCGCCCCATTGTAAGTGCAGAAGAGGTGCTTTCCTGCTCCCAAACCCCAAACCCTGAGCCCAGCACCTTCACATCTGATCTCGTCCTTTAGTTGGAATTCACCCTTAATCCCATGCTCAGACTCCACCAGGATATTGGTCTCTCCCCAATGCTGGAAGGTTAAAAGTCAACGGAGTCCCTCTGCCTCCCCTCTGGGCTCTGAACTGTTAGCAACCACCCAAAATACAGGCTTTTACCACCCGGGTCCCCCTACTCAGCTTCAGCGCAGCCCCCCCCCCCCCCCCGCCCACCACCCCTACCTTCCCACTCCCATCACAAGACCACATGAATCCCAGACGCACACCCAGGCACCCAGGTGGGAAACAGTATTCATAACTTTGGTGACAGGCAGACTTGGTGTCAAATCCCAGCCCAGCCACACTCTGTGACCTTGGGAAGTCACTTCACCTCCCAATCTCTATTTCCTTGTCTGGAAAAAGGGGTTAACTGCAGTAACTCTCTGAGGGTTGTTGTGAGAACCAAATGGGATGATGCATTAAAGTGCTCATCTCTATGACTACCTGTGGCGTGCTCACAAAATTAGCGCTAATATTGTTGTTGTTGGTGGAAATATGTAAACACACAGTAGGCAGAGATCAATAAAACCACTCAGAGTCCCCCTTTGTGGACAAGACAGGCCATTAAAAGATTTCACCTGTCAAAAGTTCCTAAGTGCTCATCTCACTCCTTGGTAGCTGCAGTCTGCATCTTTGGCTGTAACCACTTGGTGGCAGCATACCCAACAACAGACATTGTGTTTGTGGGCAAGAAGCTAAAGGGATTCACATTTATTGGTGATGCTTTGTATGCTAGATCTCATAGTTGCTCTTATAGCCCACCTTCAAGACAACCCTTTTAGTGAGGTGGATATTATTATTCCCATTTTGCAGATGAGGAAAACTGATGCTCAGAGAGGAGGAGTCACTTGCTCAAGGCCACATAGTAAACATATGCCAGAGTCAGGTTTCAAATTCAGGTTTGTCTGAATTTGAAGGCTGTTTGATCTCCTGTTGACCCAAGAAACATATATACAGTAAATGTAAATGGGTTATATTTTGGCAATGACTTCTCTTCTTTCTCTCTGGCTATGTATTTCTATTTCTCCTCTCTCTTTTCTATCTCTCAGACTCTCTTATAGCTTTTTAAGAGATGGTCATTAAGGTATGCACACATTCTCCCATGCAACCCAGCAATCAGCCCCCTGCGCAATATAGATGCCCCTTACCTCCTGTCCCCATGAGTACATGTGTGATCACCCTGGGTTCCCACCCCATATAGCTTGCCAGGTTGATCACCCTGTGACATTGTCTCTGCAGGGCACCCTCTTGAGAAAACATGGCAAGGGATTAGAAAAGGTAATGAGGGCCTCATCTGTGTTGAGGTCCTGAGCTCTGGTGTCTGGTGCATGTGTGTGTTCATGTGCATGGGTAGGAAGGTCAGCTGGGGATCATAGGTAAAGGCAGGTGTCCTAACAAGTCCCACAAAGCCAGAAGTCAGAATGAGTTGATTCTCCAGGGACAGGGCTTGGAGTGTGTGTGCACGTGTGAGCAGACATGTGTGCAAACAGTTCCCACCCTCTCATAACAAACCCCAAAACACTTATCTCAGCCCTGGGCTCAGCTGAATTCTGTGGCTTTGAGAAGGGCCCAGACACTGGACCACTGCCCTGGACTGAGATATGTGTTGTTTTCATGTAGATTTTGGTGTTGTTTTTATTGTTCTAATGGGTATTTGTTGTAAGGAGATGGAAGCTGTGGCAATCCATGAATAGTTGCCCTTGCTGTGCATTCATGCAGCAACTATCATATCTGTGAGCACACAAGTGGGGTCTCTGCTTCATGAACATGGGTTGTAGGGCTTCCCTACTCACTCATACAGCCCTTTGGGGGGGGGGGCACATTCACTGTTCCAGGCACCATATACATGTAAGTGCATCCATGTGGGGGTGTGTGTGAGTTTATGTGTGTGATTGTGCACACATGTGCAAGTGTTTGGGAGTGCATGTGTATATTTTAGTGTGTGAGTTTTTCTGTGTGTACCTGTGCTGATCCAGGTGTGTGTGTATAAACTTTCTGCACTTGTGTGGATATACTTGGTTGTGTGTCTCTACATTGAGGGAACTTGTGATACCTATAAGTACATTTCTTTTAGAGTCAGGCCTGCTGGGGAAGTCTTGGGGGTTGGGAGAGGAGAGAAACCCAAGTTCTTTCTCTTTGCTCCCTCTGCCCAAGGCACCCCATTCCTAGACAGGCTGTCCCCAGGTGATGGGCTGGTTGTAGCCAGCAGTCTAGTGTCTGGCCAGAGCCCCCAGTGGGAGACAAGGGAAGATGCCTAGCTGGGGAGGGGGCCCAGTGTTAGACTCAGGACCTGGGGGGCAGCTTGTGGGCTGGGGAGCGGGACTGTGCTTTGAGGGGGCAGGGAAGCCCCAGTGAGCATCCTCCCAACAGCCACCCAAACTCTGACCTCCACCTGATTCTCTCCACAGGGCAGGGTGAAATTGCCAAGCCACTCAGATGTAAGACCAGCCTCTCACTGTCTGTCTGGCTCCCACCCCCAACCCCCTCCCCACCCCATGCCTCCTTCCACCTCTGTGGTCTGTGCCGTCTGGGGGCGCACTGTGAACCCATCTGTGGTCTCTTCTTCCTTTGTTTGTCTGGTTTGCTTGTGAGGGTTGGTGGGTGGGAGGGAGGCAGGAGGGGAGGAGGGGTGGCAGGGGAAACCAAGGACCAGACAGCTGGGCTCCTAAGTAGCTACGCCTCAGGACAGCCTCAGGGAATCACAGACATGGAACCAAAAGAGTAGCAACAGCCAGGATGATGGTAAGAATATTAGTAGCAGCAGGATAACCAGCTCCCACTGGCCAGCTGGTAGACCGTCAATGTGATTCCAAGCATCCCAGCTGTGACTGGCCCTCCTCCCTGCCTAGTCCGCTCAGGACCCCAGACCACCCCAGGGCCCAGTAAATGCAAGACCTCACTGATACTTAGGCCTACCCTATCCCCTAAGCTAGTATAGGTGCCCCTGTCAACCAGGGAAGGAAACAGACCCAGAAAAGTCCAAGGACATGCCTCAGGTCACCCAGCACAGTGATTGAGGGGGGCAAGACTCGTGATTTCCAGGCCAACGATTGCTCCCAGCACTGCTCATAACCTTGAAACCGGATGATAATAACAGTGAACATTGAACAAAGACACATTTGGCTCCAGCTAGACCATGAAGTGGATATGCTTTTCCCCAACTAGATAGGAAAGCTGAGGTTCAGAGAGGTTAAGTGACTTGCCCAGGACCACACAGCAGAGCTGGGATTTGAACCCAGGCCCCCTCGGCTCATTGGAGCCATAACTCAGATGCCATCTTGCTGGTGTCTGTTTTGGGTAGGGTGGGGGATGGGTACTGAGGTGTGTGTTGGTGGGGAGGATTCTTCCTTTTACAGGGTCAGACGAACAGCCACCCAGATGACCGGGGAAATTCTCCCACAGTGGCATTGGGCCCCAGGAGTTGTGGTGGTGGGGTCACCAGAGACCATCCCATAGTTTTCTTAAAACCCCCTGACTTTGGGTTGGCAAACCTGTCCCAAACTGACAAACACCATCCAGAGCTCCCCGCACCCATGGCTCCTCACTGCCTACTCTTTCTTCTCTGTCCCATAAACCTGGGGTCCTGGTGGAGGTGAGAGGGTGGGTAGTGTGCCCACACTGGGATCTGCAGGGACCAAGTCACCACCTCCTCCTCAGCACTTCCTGAAGGGGAGCTCCAGACCTCTGCCCCTGGGACACTACCACTGCCTTGCCCAGAGCCTCTGGACAAGAACCAAGATGGTGTCCAAGGCTAAAGTGTCAGTAGGGCTGTGGGGATTGGTCTGGAGGACCCCCATCCTCACTTTGGCTGTGACTGTTGTTACCTGCAGGGAACCCAGATGATCTTCAATGCAGCCAAAGAGCTGGGTCAGCTGTCTAAACTCAAGGTGAGGCAAGGGTGGAAGACTGGGGTGGGGAAGCTTCCTAGGGGAAAGGTCACAGAATGGTGACGTGCTCAAGGGACAGAAACCCTACTCAGACCAATTTAAGCCCGATTTATTTGCTCCAGTGTGTTGGAAAGATCTGCAAATCTCAGCTTCAGATACAGTTTGATCAAGGGTACAAATCATTTATTCAACAAATATTGAGCCCCTGCCACGTGCCTGTCATGTGTTAGGTACCAGGGACACAATGATGAAAAGACAGACCCACTACTGAACGTGTCAGAGTTTTACAGGGATTAGGCCCATAGCCAGGCAGATCCCTAAGGTGGGGCCTGTCTGCCTACCTGGGCCCTGTCTCCATCCATCCAGGACCACATGGTACGAGAAGAAGCCAAGAGCTTGACCCCGAAGCAGTGTGCAGTAGTTGAACTGGCCCTGGACACCATCAAGGTGAGAGGTCCCACCCCTGTCCCAATCTAGGTGGAGCAGGCAAAAGGTTTGACTGGTGTAGACATGGACCTAGGCTTGAACCCACCTTACTTCATCCAATTTAGAAATACTCCCTGATGACTCCCTGATGCTTCTGTCAGTTCCAGGCTGGCTGATGGCTGAGCCCTGAGGAGCCCTGGGTTCAGGGGGCCAGCCAGACACAGACAGCCCCAGCTCTGTGGGGCCAGGGTAAGGTAGAAGGAAGGATGGGGGCTGGGAGAGCCCAGGGAGGGAGAAGAGAGGGCTTTCAGAAAGAAGGCATGTGGGAGGTGGGTCTTGAGGAATGCATAGGAGTTTGCAAGGCAAAGCAAACAAAGCATTCTAGGCAGAGGACCAGCCCATGCAAGAACTCAGTGCAAGGCACCGTGGTGTCCATGAAATGAAAACTACTCTGAAGGGAATTTTTGCTGAAATAATTATAGTGAAACAGGAGGGTGGTCAAGGAAGGTTCCTTGAGATCTTAACCAAGGGAGGAAAAGGAACCAGCTATGGCAAAATAAGGTGCTTGAAGTTGTTTAGAGGGTGGGGATGTCCCACCAGGGAGCACAGTAAGTGCAAAGACCCTGAGGCAGGTACGTTCTAGGGAATACCTTTAGAGAAAAGGCTGGGAGGTTGCAGGGCTGGGGCCACAAAAGGCTTGAGGAGAGGCGAGATGGGTATTATTTTGAGAGGGCTGGAAGCCCACCGTCGCCTTTGGGGCAGGGCTGGAGGTGGAGGAGTAGCAGAGCACGGCTGGGTTGTTCTGAAGGACCCCCCTCCCAGCCCATCACCACTGAAGGGCAGCGGGGTTGGGGAGGGGGTATTGGGGCTGCCTAACTAGTCTCACCTCTCCCCACCTTGTCCTCCACAGCAATACTTCCACGCGGGTGGCGTGGGCCTCAAGAAGACCTTCCTGGAGAAGAGCCCAGACCTGCAGTCCCTGCGCTACGCCCTGTCCCTCTACACCCAGGCCACGGACCTGCTCATCAAGACCTTCGTGCAAACACAAGCGGCCCAGGGTAAGTGGCGGCCTGCCAGCCTGCGGCAACCCAGCCCCTAGCCAGCGAGGCTGCCACTGACTCACCTCCTCTGTGACATGGGCCGGGGCAATGGACAGCTCCCGGGAGCGCCTGAGCTGCGTGATGGCATGCGGCCAATGAATGAAAGACTACTCGTGGGGGCGGGACCTCTGACGTCATTGAGCCAGGAGGTGATTGGCACCTCCTGGGAAAAATCTGTGACACCGTGAGGCCAGGAGGTGACTGAAAGCTGTGGGGCGGGATTTCTTTGAAGCAGGACCAGGAAGTGATTGACAGCTCCTAGGGACTGAACTTTGAAGTATTGGATTCAGGGAGCGGCTGACATCTTGGGGGCGGGGCGTATGACGTCATGCAGCAAAGGAATGATTGACAGCCCCGGGGGCGGGATCCCGACCTGGAGGCGTGGACCGCAAGGGACTTTCCATTTCTCAAATTCTGTCTTTCTCTGTCTCTTCTCTTGCCTCTGTCTCCTGTCCCTCTCTGAGTTCCCACACAGCAGCTGGGGCTGGGGAGAGCAGGACTCCAGGGTCCTCGTTCCCCTCCGTGAGGACCCCATACAAAACTGGTCCTAAGACAAGGGAAAGAAGTTTGGCCTCTGACCCAGCAGTGGGGTGGGAGGGAGAGCTGCCATGAAGCAGAAGCTGGGGGCAGGGGAGCGACCCCCTCCCCCCACAGACAGACCAGGGCCTAGGGCCCTCCCTGGGCGTCGGGCCTCCAGTCCAAGCTGCTGCTTTTAGTGTCCCTGGTGTCCCCCCCGGAGCGGGAGGCTGTCTGTCCGTCCGTCTGCAGCTGACGTTTCTCTCTCTCTTGTTTCTCCTCCCTCTCACTCGCTGCCCCCTCTCCGCGCCTCCCCTGCTCCCCGCCACGCACACTCACCCTCCATCCTCGCCTCTCGCTCGCTCGTCTCTCCCCCCACCCCTCCCTTCCCTCCTTTCTCCACCTTCCCCTGTGATTAGTCCATGGTGGAAAAGGGACTAGGTTTACCCTTAGTGAAGACATTTATCCTGAGAAGGGTACGTGCCTCCGCCGCCCGCCCGCCCGCCCGCGCCCGGTGCCCGGTGCCTGCGCCCCTCCCGGCCCCGGCTAGTAAAAGGCCCGTCCTTCCGCCTCCCCGGCCTGCCGGGCTCGGCCCAGGCCAGACTGGCTGTGGGGGCCTAGGTGGATGAGGGGGAAGGACAGCTTGCTGGTTCCACGTGGGGAAGGAGAAGCGATTCGAGTCGCTTCTTCCTGGGTGCATCTTAAGCCAGATCCCGGGTCCCCTGGACAGCGCCTGCACCGTTAAGAGTGGACTCAGATCCCAGTGGGCTCCGATCCCAGCTCCGCCACTCTGGTGGCTGGGCGTCTGCGGGATTATCTCACCTCCCTGAGTCTCAGTTTTCCCATCTGTAAAACTGGAACAGTCAAGGGCCTTAATTCATAAGATTACTTTTAGGATTAGATGAATTAAATTTGGAGCAGTTCTTGACCTGTAATACCTGTAGTAGCTCCCAGGAAGTGTATTGTTATTGTTGTTGTTATTATTATTATTAACTATTATTAATTACTGATGTCATTCTTCCAAGCATAGAAAACTATCAATTTTCAGGCTCTAACTCTGAGCCAGCGCTTGTGCCAAGAAACATTTCTCAGGGATTTTTGAAAAGATTTCTCCCAATTGCCCCACAGGGCGGTGCATCATTCCACAGATGAGGAAGCTGAGTCTCAAAGGAGATTAAGCTACTTGCCCAAGGAACCTTCCCCTACACGGGGGCCAGGGACTCGGGGAGGGGTGGGATTGGGGTAGGTACAGAGAGGCCCAGGAAAGACCCTTCCCCTTGGAGCCAGCAAACCACGGGATGGGGGCGCCCAGCATTGCCCTCCTCTCCCTTCTTACTAGCTTTGGCCATGGTCTAACCCCTCACCCCACCCACCACTGTCCAACTCCCCCCCTGGCACCCTCAGTCTGGCCCGGATTGAGCTTGCTGAAGCATAAGCCTTGGGGTGGGGGGAGGTGAGGCTGAGCATGTGACTGGTTGGGGGGAGGGGGGATCCAGAGCCTGAGATGACAAGGAAGGTGGCCTGGGGTGGGCAGCGAGTTTGGGGGGGTGCACGCCCCAGTAGTGGGGTAATGGGGGTCTCCAGACCTCTCTGTCCCCTGAGCCTCAGTCACTTCCCACCCAGTGCCAGGTAACCCAGATTAACCTTGAACACCCACCCCTGACTCCCCATCTTCCTCCCCCCCCATGCATGGGGTGCTCAAGGTGTGGGAGCTTCCTGAGGGGCAGGGAAGGAACCCGGGGGTGCTGGCGGTCACAGGTCCCCAGGCCCCACAGGATGCCCTTTCCAGAGCCACAGAGAGACAACTTTTAAGCTGCCCCATTCAGTGACCCCATCAGAACCCATCCATCAGGGCATTGTGGTGGCCACAAACAGAAGCACACCTTACCCAGACCCAAGCAGACAAGGGAATTTGTGGGCCTGGAACTGAAAGATTAAGGGCTGTGTTGACATCAATAATAGCTGGATCCAGAGTTTCTGACAATGTCATTGGTTACTGGTCTCTGTTGAGACATCTGTGATGTAGGCTTTTCCCTCATTAGGCAGACAGCCTTGCCAGCTTAGCACCATACTCTTTCCTCAGAGTTACAGCTAAAGTCCCAGGGCTAACTCTGATTGGCCCAGCATGGGTCACATGACCATTCCTGAGCCAATCTCTGCAATTAAGGGCAGAGAATGCTCTGATTGGGCAACCATGGTTCATTTCATGCAAGATGGAGCCAGGAGATCTGAGGTGGTCTTGGAGGCCATTTCTCAATGGAAACTTGAGATTCTCAGTTGAAACAGGAATAGCGTTGGGGCAGGGAAAATAAAGATAACCCTACAAACTGTCACTTCAGAAGAAGTGAGGACTCTGGATGAGGTTATCACCAGCGTTTTGGAGAAACAGTGAGGAAGACTGTGTGGCTTCCTCAGAGCTGAGTGAGCAAGGGAGAGAGTGGACAGAGGTGAGGCAGGAGAGGTAATAGTGAAGACACATCGCGAGGGACATTGCAAAAGGACTTTGATTATTTCAGAGGGAGATGGAAACCATGGAAGTGTTTTGAGCAGAGGAGGGAAGTGTGCTCACCTAATAGGATTTACTCTAGCTGGTGTATGGAGAGAAGCTGAGAGGATTCGGGAGACAGGGTGGGGGCTACTGCAATAGTCCAGGCATGTGATGATGGGGGATGGAACATGATGGAGCCAAGGAGGCGGGCTCCTTGTACAAATTCTTGTATTTTGATGATAGAATCAGTAGGATTTCCTAGTGTGTGAGTACTTTGAGAGGGAGTGAAGACAAAGAAGGGAGTCCCAACAGTTTGACCATTGAAAGAGGAGGCAGTGACTAAAGAGTGAGAAGCAGCAGCTAATCTGTAGGAAGAGAACCTAAAGAGTGTGGCATTGGTGCAACCAAAAGGAGAAAATGAGACACAGGAAGCCAGGGTGTGTACAGTGGTGTGTAAGATGAAGACTAAGTTTTGACAACATGGCAGTCAGTGGAATGAGAAAAATCAAGGGCAGATGCATTAAGCTCAGAGAGGTTAAGAGATCTACCAGAGATCATGCAGCAAGGTAGGGAAAGGCCCGAACCCAGCATTCTTGGCTTCCTAAGGTCACTTGCCATCACAGCCCCACCCTCAGTGCCACCCTGTCAGGGCTGATGACCTGGTGCCGCCAGCACATGGTAGATGGGAAGTGGTCCAGGTCCCTTAGAGTGGGTGGGAAGAATGGAGCTCATGCCAAGCATCCTCCCCTACCCCGCCCAGGCTCGGGTGTGGAAGACCCTGTGGGTGAAGTTTCAGTCCACGTTGAGCTCTTCACTCATCCAGGAACTGGGGAACACAAGGTCACTGTGAAAGGTGAGTAGTCTGAGTTGGGAGAGGGAGTGCCTTTGCCAGGACTCACTAGGTCCTATGACAGAAACCAAACTCAAACTAGCTTAAGCAAGAAAAACATTTTTCATTTAAAAAAAAAAGTCTCATAAAGCTAAACATTCCAGAAATAATTCACCCTCAGGCATGGCTGGATCCAGGGACTCAGTGTTATGGGACTTAATTCCACCTTCTCCATCTCTCAGCCCTGGCTTCCTTTTGTTGGCTTTTTTTGTTTTTTGTTTTAATTACAACACAGATTGAACTGTTTTAACCAAGGCCTAAAATGACAGTGGCTTAAACAAGATAGAATGAAATTTTCTCAGAGGTAGCCAAGGACAATCAGCCCAGAGCTGACATTGGAGGCTTCACAGATGTAGGCACCCCTGCCATCTTTTGTTGCACTTTCTCTCTCTTTTTTTTTTTTAAGATTTTATTTATTTATTTGACAGAGAGAGAGATCACAAGTAGGCAGAGAGGCAGGCAGAGAGAGAGGGAGGAAGCAGGCTCCCAGCCGAGCAGAGAGCCTGAAGCAGGGCTCAATCCCAGGTCCCTGAGATCATGACCTGAGCCAAAGGCAGAGGCTTAACCCACTGAGCCACCCAGGCACCCCTTTTGTTGCACTTTCATCCCTAATAGGGTACCTTTCCTCCTCTATAGGGTACCAAAGAATTCAGTACCTAGCAGCATCCCAGCCTGCAGCTAGAAGAAGGAGAAAGTTTAAGCCACAACCTGAAATTTGTCCACATCACTTCCCTTCACTAAAATTGAATTGGCTAGGACTTAGTCATAAAGCGACACTTCACTATAGGAATGCTCTGGGAAATATATTCTTTCAGACAGGCTTTGAAAACCACAGCTGTGTTGTAGTGGACCTGACAGCCTTATCCTCTATTTCCCGTAACAGTCGTGGCTGCCAATGACCTCAAGTGGCAGACTTCTGGCATTTTCCGGCCATTCATTGAGGTCAACATCATCGGGCCCCAGCTCAGCGACAAGAAACGCAAGTTTGCAACCAAATCCAAGAACAACAGCTGGGCCCCCAAGTACAACGAGAGCTTCCAGTTGTGAGTCTAAGAATGGTTTGGGGAACACGGGCAGGGGACATCTGCTAGGTGAACCTAAGGGTCTACTAGAAGAGGGATGTCTGGTGGGGCGGTCATTCCTTGGCACAGGGATGAGAGGGGTCACATCCTAGGAGAGGGAACTGGAAGGAAGGCACCTTAGTGCATGAGTGACATTGGTGAGGGGATGGGTGTAACCACTCTGGGAGACAAGCAGTTCCCAGGGGAGGCCATGAATGTAATATAACATGTTGATGAAGGCTTGTGAAGAAAAGGGGAAGTCTGGGAAGAGGGGACATGTTGGGCAGGGCCATTTCCGGGGCTGTAGACTCGGGTCTAGTAAGGGCCATGAGGGGCCATGATGGGGCAAGGAATGTGTGGGTGAGGGTCTCAGGGGCAGGGGGCAGGTCTCCTGGAGTCAGCAGTGAGCCTTGTCATGGCAGGGCTGGAGGAGTCACAGGTAGGGGAGAGGAGCCAAGTGTGGTCCAGGGATGCCTGTCAAGTGAATGAGGGTGGGGTCCTATCCAGACGGGGCATCAGGGGTCCAGAGGGGCAGATGAGCTTGGGAGATCAAATAAGTCTGGTCAGGGTATTGCTTGCAGTGGGCACATATTTGGGTCAGGTGCCAACCTCACTGGGGCAGGATCATGTTGGGGGTTGTTCTCGGGGGACAGAAGTGCAGAGGGGTAAGGGGAGAGGACAAGAATAGGGCACTTGGTCAAAGGACTTTGGAGTGGTAGGATACCTGAAGAAATAAATGCTTGGGAGCAGGGGCTAGTTGTGGGGCAGAGGTTTCCTGCGGCGGGCGGTAGTACTTGAGGGCTGGGAAGTACAGTGAGGGAGAGTGTTTCTTTTTTTTTTTTTTTTAATTTATTTATTTGACAGAGAGATCACAAGTAGGCGGAGAGGCAGGCAGAGAGAGAGTAGAGGGAGAAGCAGGCTCCCCGCCGAGCAGAGAGCCCGACTCAGGGCTCGATCCCAGGACCCTGATCATGACCCCAGACGAAGGCAGAGGCTTTAACCCACTGAACCACCCAGGCGCCCCAAGGAGGGTGTTTCTGGGGAGCAGTGTGGGCATGGCCCATCAAGGGCAGGTCCCCTGGGGGCAGAAGCCCAGCCTTAGGGGCCTAGCTTGGGGGTAGGGGAGGCAAGCTGAAGTGTGTTGGGGGGGTCACTCATGGTGAGGCATGAGAGCAGGTCGTGTGGAGAGAGGCTTGGGGGTAAGAAGAAAGAGCTAGGGAATATGGGGGAAGGGACACGTCAAGGAGAGAACTTGGATTCAGGTGAGAGCCCGGTAAAGGGACTTCTGGGTGTGGTATCTGGGACAAGATAGTGGGAACAGCAGCTCAGCTGGCCAAAGGTGTGCACGCAGATATCACGGGGTGGAAGCATGGTCTAACCAGGGAGTCTTGGGGAACCATCACCTGGGTGGGGATGTGGACCCGGGGCTGGGAGTGGGATGGTGGGGGGGCGTTGTCGGTTTGAGGTGGGGTGGGGGGAGAAGGGAGGAAGGAGAGACAGGACAGCGATTACCGGGGAACAGGGGTGTGGGTAAGGAAATGTGGGCGTGTCCCTGCGCTGGTGGCCTGGGGGCGTGTCCCGGCGCAGAGGCGGGGTCAGCCGTAGGGGCGTGGGAGCCCGGCAGGTGGGACTGTCCTTACGCCCAGCCCCCTCTCCCCCACCCCTTCACCCCTCTCCGCCCCCCAGCACGCTGAGCGCCGACGTGGGCCCGGAGTGCTACGAGCTGCAGGTGTGCGTCAAGGATTACTGCTTCGCGCGCGAGGACCGCACGGTGGGGCTGGCCGTACTGCAGCTGCGAGAGCTGGCCCAGCGCGGGAGTGCCGCCTGCTGGCTGCCACTGGGCCGCCGCATCCATATGGACGACACGGGCCTCACGGTGCTGCGCATCCTGTCACAGCGCAGCAACGACGAGGTCGCCAAGGAGTTCGTCAAGCTCAAGTCGGACACGCGCTCCGCCGAGGAGGGCGGTGCCGCGCCTGCGCCCTAGTGCGGGGCACGCGGGCGGGCAGCACTGCGCCTGCGCACGGGGCGGGGCGGCGTCTGCGCGCTGGGACCTCCCGGAGGGCGAGTCTTCGGGCTCTGTGCAGAGGGCTGGCTGCGCCTGCGCCCTTGACTTAGCGCGCCCCTCTAGGGAATTGTGAACGGATGACGCCCCGCCCCCTCAAGAGGCCACGCCCTAGGGCGCTATGAAGGAAGAAGCCACATCCCCTACAAGAAGCCAAGTCCCCAGCGCCTAGGGGATCTTTGGAGCTGGGATGGGAGGAAGTCTCGCCCCCTATGGAGGAGGCCAGATCCTGGGGCTCTGGTACGGGAAGGCCCTGCCTCCTGTCCCCTGGAAAAGCCATAAGATGGGTCCCCAAGCCCTGGGGCCCAAGACCAATTGCCAAGTATGGAACTCTCAGCTCCCTCAAGGGGCGGGCCCTGGGCGAGGGGCAGGGCTTCCTGGAGCGCCCCCTGGGGTGGCCTCGGGGTTGGAGGCACTAGGATGCTCGTTGGAGGGCCCAGGTTGGACCAGAGTGTCTTTTCGTTTTGTGCAAAAAATACACGGGGAAGGAGGGGAGGATGGGATTTCAAAAGCACATGCGTCCTCGGGCGCCCAAACCCTGGAGGCCGAGTGGACGGCTCTGAAGCACCCGCGCTGCCCCCACTTCCCTGTGGGGGTTTGCCTCTCCTTTTCCCCTAACATATCCCATTCTCATATCATAGAGTTCAACCCACCCATTTAAGAGATGGCAAAACTGAGGCCTAGAGAGCTGCTTGAGACTTTGCTGAAGATCCCAGTGCCATGAGATTTTGCTGAAGATCCCAGTGCCACACCCTCTCCCTACTACTACTTACTCCCTTTGGCCTGTGTGCCCCATCTAAGGGTGGGCTGACATCGGACGACCCGACACAGCTCCCCATTGCTGCTAACCCCTCTTCAGGGGACCTCCCCCAATCCTTATAAGGGATGGGGGTTCTGGGCCAACACCCCCACTTCCCCCGTCCCATGTCTGGCTGCCCAGCAAAATCCCTGCCCTTGACCCTTTCCACTGGGACCCTATGGGGAGATTCTGTGAGAACTCTAGCTCTCCCACCAAAAAAAGAGGATTTGGGATTCCCTGGACCCAGGCACCCCCTGAGCCCCTTTTTCCTCTCCCAGAATTCTCCAGGCAGGCAAGAAAGAGACCAGGAACTCTAGGGCTGTGTGTGTGTTTGTGTGTGTGTGTGTAAATATATAAACATACTTGGAGCTTAGTCTCCAAAATCTTATTCATTCATTCAAACATCGTGCCACAGGATACCTCCAAGTGGGACCTCTACCGGCCTAAAGATTTTCCTCTAGGAGGCAATAGTGGGGCAATCTGGCCAGAGTCAAGTTTCCCCATTGTAGTTCATAAAGGCAGAACATTTGGGGAAAGTTTGTCCTGGCCTGTCTTTGCCCGCAATCTGCTTTTCCATGTTGGATGGGTGCTTGTGTGCCCTTTTTTTTTTTTTTTTTTTCTGCCAGACTGACAAGTACAAGATTTTCTTGTACTAGGAAAAAATTAAAACAGGGGCAAGGTGAGGAGTAGCTGGACTCCTGGAGTGATGGGGCCTGTGTCAGACAGGAAAGGGAGGGCTTTCAGAGGAGGTGAAAAAGGAGAAGGAACCACCCATTAGAGAGAGAAAGCTCCAGGTGGAGGGAACAGTAGGTGCAAAGGCTGAGGTGGGCAGGCTTGAAGCACAGCGAGGTCAATGTGGCTGACAAGGGGGACAAGGAGGAGGTGTTGATGTCCGGGAGCCCTGTGGAGACGTCAGACCAGGCAGGGCCTTGTGTGCTGCACTGGGAGTTTTTATTTTATGCTAAGAGACTTGGGGAACACCAGGAGATTTAAAAGCTCAGGAGAGTCTGGAAGTCAGGTTTCAAAAGCTCCCTCTGGCCACCTCATGAAGAATGGACCAATGCAGTTTGGGGGAGAGGCAAAGTGCTTTGGGAACACTGAAACTAATACCTGAGAAGGTTTTTGAAGGATACATTAAAAAGAAAAAACAAACTCACCCCTTAGATGAACCCCAATCCACTAGGTACAGTTGTCCACATTGTGCACTGCCCAAGGGTTTGGCATTTCTAAGGAGGCCATGTGCAGACCTTAGGCATTGAGAGTTGTATGTTTATATTGATGATTTCCTGGTATGTGAACAAGTCTGGAAGAAATGGCACTACTTTCTCAGAGAAGTTACCTGGAGGTGTTCTTTGTCCCCTGATTTTAGGCAGATTCAGGTGCCAGAAGGTTCTAAATCAGTCTTCCCACAGGATGGTGGGGGAGGGGGCTGGAGCCAGGGGCAGGTGGGGGTTGGCAAGGAGGGAGCTTAGAATCTATTGCATGGACTGAGAGGCAGATTTTAAATTCAGACCGCCTTCAGGGGTAGGTGGGAGTGAGGTGGATACATAATTCAGGTTGAGAACACCAGCAACACTCCTAAGGGGAAGTAATATGACCTGGGGTGAACCCAGAAATATTTATGGATGACCAGCAGGAAAAGGGGGAGCTGAGCTTCTGCCTGAGAGAGCCAACTTATTTCCCTAGAGTCCTTGGGAGTCTTTGGTCAAGGCCTGCCCATGTGTGTGAATGAGTGAGTGTGTGTGTGTGTGTGTGTGTAAACTTCCCCAGCACCGCCCAGACACATGGAGGGAGCTTTAGGTAGCATTTGTTGAATGACTTTCTGACTCCCAGGCTAGAACTGTTTCGGAAATTTACTCCCTCTAATTTCCCCCAGAGAACTCCTAGTTATCCCTCAAAACCCATCACAAATATCCTCTCCTGTAGAAAACCCTCCCTGCTCCTCCTCAGAACTTCCCCTAGCCTCTGTCCCTGATGCCAAGGGGTGGGAGTTGTCTGTGACACGCTCTATTTCCCCCAACTAGGGTCTGAGGCCTCTGGATAGGCCCAAATTCGCCAAATACAGACTGGGCACAGGGGATGATGGGGAGGGTATGACTAGTAGAATTATGTCTTGGGGTGGGGGGTTCACGTGCATGTCTATCCATGTCTGTCCATACCACCCTTCCCCTCCCACGTAAGCCTGGGCACACAGAACGTGCTCCAGCAAGACTGCGGCTGAGTCACACAACACAGAGTAGACAGAGGGCCAGAGCAGACAAGGAGGAGACAGGAAAGGAGTCTCAGGGCCTGGAAGCCTTTGGAACTACAAAGTTTCTGTATCGGAACAAGCGTCAGAGAGGAGCAGGGTTTCCCCAAGGCCATTCACCACCTCACCTGGGGTGCCCAAAGTTCTGAGCCCTGGTGGGGCCTCATTTCATGCCAGGAACGTGCCCTAGATTTTCACGGGTCTGGGAAAGGACAAAGTAGGGTTGGCCCTTTGTTGGGGAGGGGGGGTGTGTGATATTGAGGGGCATTTTGGACAGAGCTGATCACTTCTTCCTGTGCCCCCCCCCCCAAAAGGGACAGTGTCCCAGAGTAAGGACACAATGAGAGAAGAGGGAAGGATAGAGAGAAAGAGAAGGGGAGAAATCAAGAGGGCGAGATCATGCCCAGGAAGATCTTGAGGGTCTCTGGGTGGTGGTGGAAGGGGCATAGAACAGCCTTGAGATGGAGACTCAGAGATGGGGAGAAAAGTAGGGGATCTAGAAGGAAGAGGAACCCACTGTTCTCTCTGGCTCTCACCAGCCCATCCTGGAAGGATTTATGTGAAACGAGCAGGTGCCTGGCCTTGACCCGCAATCCTTCTCAGGCCCCAGAGCCTGAAACCTCACCGTGCCCCCATCAGAGATGCAAAAAACTTAACACCCAACTAGAAATCTTTGGGACCTCAGAGACCTTGCTGTCCCCCACACCCTGCGCTGTTCATTTTGTAGATGGGGACACCGAGGGGCGGGGCAGAGCAGGGACAGCCCAGAGTCGCCCCTAAACTCTGCTGCCCCAGTGGAGCGGGAGGGGAGCTCACTGGGGGGTCGTTTCGGATCACGACACCGTCTGCCCCCTGAACATCCTTTCCTAAGAACTGTCAAGGACCAAAGTCGTCTTCGCTGACACGTGTTGCTTTTCTCTTTGCCTTTTATTTTCTTAAAGAGAGAAATCAAGTTGACGGTGTCTAGTAAGACCTCCCCCATTCCCCAACCCACGCCTAACCATAGTGGCTCTCTTGAGGCACCGGTCACCGGCGGAGTGGGCACCCCCACCCCCACCCCCATGCATCCCAGGCCATACAGCCAGGGGGACTTACTTTGCACCCCTGGCCCCGGCCCCCTGAAACCCCCCAAACCTGGCCACGCAGTCAAGGGGGGTTCTTCCTCCACACACCTTCTCTTAGCATGTGATTGCAAATGTGAACTCAAAATGCTGTTTGTTTGTTTGTTTTAATTCCATCCCGTTGGTCCGGTGTCTGCACAGACGCCACCCCCACCCCATCTCTCTGTAAATATGTGACTTGGAACAAATGTTTAAAACCAACGAGAAGTGGTCATGAATGCATGGTGTTGAGATGTTTTGCACTATTCCGACTTTTTGGTCTCTGTAAAAATATTTTATTAACAGCAGACATTAAAAAAAGCAAAAGCACACAACCTCAGACATGTGGTGGCCTTCTTGCATTCCAATATTGGCAACAAACCCAGGGACCCCTTAGTACTCGCAGACGCTGCTGAACACACTTCCCGCCCACGAATGCAACTGGTCCACAGGTAGGTTTGGAGAAGGGCAAGTAAGGCCCAGAGTGGGGGCATATTGCAGAGTGGGGAGAGCCGGCATCTGATAGGACTTTGGGCAGCTCCTGCTCTTAGCTCAAGCGACTTAGGACACACTCATACTCACCCTACAGCCCCATGTGTGGCTGTGGCGTTGTGTTGTGTTGTGTTTTTCCCAGCTTAAGTAATAAAAATGTATTGAGAATTCCTGGGATGGTGGTGATCGCCTCCCAGCCTGGAGGGAGGAATCAACACTGCAAGAAATCGCTCAGAAATCACACTGTCGGGATGCCTGGGTGGCTCAGTTGGTTAAGCAGCTGCCTTCGGCTCAGGTCATGATCCCAGAGTCCTGGGATCGAGTTCCGAGTTGGGCTCCCTGCTAGGCAGGGAGCTTGCTTCTCCCTCTGCCTCTGCCTGCCACTCTGTCTGCCTGTGCTCGCTCTCTCTCCCTCTCTCTCTGATAAATAAATAAAATCTTGAAGAAAAAAAAAAAAGAAATCACACTGTCCTGGGGCATCTGGATGGCTCAGTCAGTTAAGCATCTGCGTTTGGCTCAAGTCATGATCCCAGAGTCCTGGGATCGAGTCCATGGTCTGAGTTGGGGTCAGGCTCCCCACTCAGCAGGGAGTCTGCTTCTCCCTCTGCCTTTCATCTTGCTTGTGCTCTCTCTCTCCCTAATAAGATTTTATTTATTTGTCAGAGAGAGAGAGAGAGAGTAGGGGGAGCAGCAGGCAGAGGGAGAAGGAGGTTCCCCACTGAGCAGGGAGCTAGCACGGGACTCGATCCCAGCACTCTGGGATCATGACCCGAGCTGAAGGTGGACACTTAACCAACAGAGCCACCCAGGTGCCCCTCTCTCAGACAAATCATATATATATAAAGACTTTCTTTATTTATTTGACATAGAGAGATCATAAGTAGGCAGAACGGCAGGCAGAGGAAGAAGCAGGTTCTCCCACAGAGCAGGGAGCCCGACACAGGGCTCGATCCCTGGTCCCTGGGATCATGACCTGAGCCGAATGTAGCCGCTTAACCAACTGAGCCACCCAGACACCCCTCAAATAAAATCTTTAAAAAAAAAATAAAAGAGGAAGGAAAGAAGGAAGGAAGGAATCAATCCCACTGTCCCAACACCTCTGGCCAACATAGGAAGGCACAAAATTGTTCCCCAAAATTAGTCGGGCTTTGTTCATCCAAGAAGTGTAGGGAGGACAGACGCAGGAGGGACCATCCCATGATACTGGGGGTGGGATGGGGGTGTGCTGGGACCCCAAGCTGGCTCCTCAAAAACCAGGGAAGAAGCCAATCTGCTTCTTCTCTGGGGGTGAGTTCCTGGTCACCAGGCTCACTTCTTACCCTTGACAAGGCTGTCCCTGCCCTGGGTAACACTTTCTTCCTATAGGTTCAGGTCAACGTCATCAGCAAGGTTGTTGGCAGTGAGACAGACGCGGTTCTGTGATGTGAATATCGTCCTGGAGGTGTTCTGGCTTGCCGGGTCTTATGCAGTTTGATAAAACAGGGTTCCTGCCTAGGCCTCCTCCAAGGGGAGTGGGTTGGGACTAAGGATCTCACCCCCTGGCCTCATCCTCACCTCCAGCCTTTCTCTGGGCCATCAGTCCAAGGCTGTGCTCAGATAGGTCCTGCCCAGTCCCACTTTGGTCCCTACCTGTTTTGTTTTGTTTTGTTTTTTAATGTAGCAGGTGAGAATCTCATTTCATAAACACACAAAGAACAAAATCTTATTTTTCTGCAGTTGAATTTAATTTTTTAAAAGATTTATTTATTAAAGAGAGAGAGTGCACAAGTGGGAGGGGCAGAGGGAAAAGAAGAGAGACTCTCAAGTGGATTCTTTTTTTTTTTTTAAGAATTTATTTATTTATTTGACAGATCACAAGTAGGCAGAGAGGCAGGCAGAGAGAGAGAGAGGAGGAAGCAGGCTCCCTGCTGAGCAGAGAGCCCGATGCGGGGCTCGATCCCAGGACGCTGGGATTATGACCTGAGCCAAAGGCAGAGGCTTTAACCCACTGAACCACCCAGGCACCCCTCTCAAGTGGATTCTGCACAGAGCCGGACGTGGGGCTCTAACCCACGCACCCTGAGATCACAGCCCCAGCCAAAACCAAGAGTCAGACGCTTAACTGACTTAGCCGCTCAGGGCGCCCCTGCAGCTGAATTTAATTTCTGTTTTGCGCCCCCATCCCACCAGGGAGCAGAAGTGGAATCTCGCACAGCTCAGGGTTTTCTCTCTCTCCTCTGAGACCAGGCAGTTTCCAGAGCTAGATGTGTGGGCTACACAGCGTGACTTCTCCATCACAGCTCACTCCCTGACCCAGGGGACAGACTTGTTTGTTGCTTGCAACCCCAGGGGCTCAGCCCTTGGTCCCGTGTCCCTCAGTCTGTGGTCTCTGTCACGTCACCCGCGAGGCTTAGGGACAGAGGCTCACTCCTGCTGTTTGCTGTGCTCCGAGAACCAAACAGGCTGGCTTTGGAACCACTGAGGCTCCTGGCCAACACCATACCTGTGGGCATGGGACCTTCTCTCTGGTGTGAGGGCAGCTCTTCTCTGACAAAGGATGTGAATGAATGTTAGACGCGTGATGTTGACGGGGACAAAATCAGTCTTACACATCTTCACAGGGCATGACCATGGCAAGCCAGCCCAGCGACTAGTTACATATATTTACAAACACAGATCTAGTTTCAGGATACGTACGTGTGATTAATTTAAAAAAAGAAAAGCACAACATCAAGGATTTTTTTTTTTAAAAGGAGGATTCTACCTCTTATCATCAAGAGGCTACTACCAAAAACCCCAGAAGGCAGCAAGCATTGAAGATGTGGGGAAATCAGAACCCTCGTGTCCTGTCAGTGAGCATGTAAAACGGAGCAGCCCCGGTGGAAAACAGGAGAGAGAGTCCCAAAGAGATTAAAAGTAGGGGCGCCTGGGTGGCTCAGCAGGTTAAAGCCTCTGCCTTCTGTTCAGGTCATGGTCCCAGGATTTGGGGATTGAGCCCCGCATTGGGCTCTCTAGTCAGCAGGGAGCCTGCTTCCTCCTTTCTATCTGCCTGCCTCTCTGCCTACTTGTGATCTCTCTCTCTCTGTCAAATAAATAAATAAAATCTTTAAAAAAAAAAAAAAAGAGGCAGAGAGAGAGAGAGAGATTAAAAATAGAATTACCATGTGACCTAGCAATTCCACTTCTGGGAATATCCTCTAAAGAACTGAAAGCCAGGTCTGGAAGAGGTATTTGGACACCCATATTCAGAACAGCATGGTTTACAAGAGCCGAAATGTGGAAGCAAGCCAGTGTCCATCAGTGGAGGAATGGACCAGCACGAGGTGGGTTATCCACAGCCTGGAAGACTCGCCAGCCTTGAACAGGAAGGAGGTTTTGACCCAGGTCTCAACACGGGTGAATCTCAAGGACCCCTTGCTGAGTGAACGAAGCTGGTCACCAAAGGACGAAGACTTTTGATCCCCCTTGAATAGCCAGATCCACAGAGACAGAATGTAGGACAGTGGGTGACAGGGGCTGGGCGGAGAGGGGAGCAGGAGTTTGTGTTTCATGGGGACAGAGTCCCAGTTTGGGAGGATGGGAATTTCTGATGACTGCACACACTGTGAATCTACTAAATGCTGTGCAATCATCCACTTGCATACAGCGAAGTTTAGAGTATCTCAATTTCATCCCCATTTTAAAGATTAAAAAGAAAAACAGTTGGCTGGATGGTCTTGGGCCCCTGGGCCAGAGGGTGCCAACTTCTGACCTAATCCATTATTCAGCTCCCCGCTCTAGCCTCTTTCTCTGCACCTCCCCTAGCCTGTGGCTAAACTCCAACACCATCCCCATGCTCAGCCCACCCTCCACTGTCCCGGAACCCCCAGCTTCAACCTCACCCTGTCCTCCAGCTCTCGCCCCCACCCCTTAATCGACTCTAATCCCACTCCCATCTCCCCACACCTCCGCATGCCACCTGCCACGATCACCCAGGGAACAAGATAAACAGTTTCCCGGAGGGCATTACACATTTCTGTGATTCATGATCTATGTGCGATTACATTTCATTACATAATTTATTATATCGCATGATAATTACTGTGTTCCTAATGCTGCAATTACATATAATAGGTTCCGTGATTATGCATCCTACAATTACACAGTCATTCTTCCCATCACCGTAAAGTACAGTAATAAACGAGGAGGAAGTGGTGGGTTGACTTCAGGACCTGCCCCGATCCAACCCCTTTCCAGGCAGAGGCTACAGAGCTGCAGCCAGGCTCATAGTTTGCCACAGCTGGGCACGTGTTCAGGTCCAGCTATGGAGAAGCCTGGGGGCATGTGGAAGGCAGAAGAGACCAGAGCTGTCTTGGTTTTTTCTTCCTCTTCTCTCCGCCAGCAACCAGCCATGGAAACACCTGTTGTTCTGGAATCTGCATTCCCTTCTCCAGTGACAAACTTGGTGGGGGTTGAAAAGCCGTCATGGCAACACAAAGGTGGCATTCTATTTCTGGATTGCAGATACAGGGTGTGTGCCCAAAGTCAGAGGTTTCGAGGACCTCCTGCACCCTGCCTTGATTTGAGGGAGCCTCGGTTCCCCCCAGTGAGCAGGTTCTGCAGAGTTATTCCTGTAAGACCAGTCCTGGTCCTGCTCCCCTGCACCAGGAGTGGTAAACTCTGCCGCGTGGACCTCATCCAGCCCACTACCTATTATTATAAATAAAGTTTTATTGGCACAAGGCCATGCTTCATTCATCCAACTCCATTTCTGCTGCTCTCATGCTACAACAGCAGAGTTGAGTCTTTGTGAAATTCCTATATGAAACGCTTTGTGTCAAAAGACCTCAAGGCGTTTTTTTGAAGTGCCTGGCTGGCTCAGTCAGTAGAGCATGAGAATCTTGATCTCCAGGTCATGAGTTCAAACCCTGCATTGGACATACAGTTCACTTAAAAAAAAAAACACCTCAAGTGGTTTCTATTTCCCACCCTTAATTCTGACTGCTGTGCTACATTATGATACATAAGAAATTATGACACATCCATAGACCCAGCCACAATTACAGCCTGCTAAAAGGATGAATATGGTAGACTAAATAAAGCCTCCATCAAAGATACCTACATTCCATTGCCCAGAATCTGTGAATGTTACTTTTTTTTTTTTTTTAAAGTAGGCTCCACGACAGGGAGCTTGAACTCACAACCCTGAGATCAAGACCTGAGCGAGAGCAAGAGTCCGACGCTTAACTGACTGAGCCACTAGGTGCCCCTGTGACTATTACTTCAAATGACAAAAGGAGCGCTGGCTTTGGCAGCGCATATGCTAAAAATCAAAAGGATATAGAGAAGCATAGCATGGCCCCTGTGGAAGGACACGTGGGAATGGCAAAAGGAACATTGTAGAAGTGACTGAGGATCTTGAGATGATGGGAACATTATCCTGGATCATCCAAGTGGGCCCTAAGTGTAATCCAAGGGTCTTTGTAAGAGGGATGGAAGAAGGTCCGATGAAGAAGTAGAAGATGCGATGACAGAAGCAAGGGATTGGGGAGATACAGGAAGGGGCTGAGTCGAGGCATGCCAGCAATCTCCAGAAGCTGGAAAAAAACGAGAGCACAGAATCTCTCCTAGATCCTCCAGGAGGAACCAACCCTGCTGACATCTTGACTATACCCAAGTGAAACTGATTTCAGACTTCTGAATATAACTTGTGAGATTTTATATATTTATTTATTTATTTATTTATACGCAGATTTCCATGTATATATGGAATGAATATGTGTGTGTGTGTGTGTGTGTGTATCTCAGTGGAAACATGGAAACATACATATATCAGATGATATTTATATAGATAAATAGATAGATGATATAGATATCTATCTATCTATCTACCTATATATTCCAGAAGGAAGGATATGAGTCTTTTGGAGATTTTATTTAGAATAAAATTGGCGGGGTGGGTGGCTCAGTCATTAAGCATCTGCCTTCGGCTCAGGCCATGATCCCAAGGTCCTGGGATCGAGCCCCGCATCGGGCTCCTTGCTCGGCAGGAGGCCTGCTTCTCCCTCTCCCACTCCTCTTGTTTGTGTTCTCTCTCTCGCTCTCTCTGTCAAATAAATAAAAAAATATTTTTTAAAAAATAGAATAAAATTGGGATTCCCAGTCACCATCTCTAAGCTTCTAACCCCTTCAGTCTGAAAGCAAAGCCTGAGAATCTGTTTTAGAGAGATTTTGTAGCAAAGGAAGCTTCACTTCATGCCACAGACTCAGGTCCCCAAGAGGCTGAATGGAACTGGCGCAGGATTCTCAGTGAGAGCCCTGTGGACTCTGAGGCCAAATCAGTCTTTGTCAGGGAATTGCCCTATGCCCTTGCCCTTGAGGATATGCAGGGGCATCCCTGCATTCTAATAGCACCATCCCCATTCTAATAGCACCACCCCCAGTCACCACAACCACAAACGTCTCCAAATGTCACCCGATGTTTCGAGGAACAAAAACACCCCAGATGACATTCACTGGGTTAAAATAAGATTTAGAAACGTCCCACATAACTGGAACACATGAGAAATGACTCCATCGTTCTATGGGAGGTTAATACACTGGCATCATCCCCCTCTGTAAACACACGAACAGACAAGATCGAGCAAAGAGGGTCAATACGGTAAGAAGGGTAAATACGGTAGCCGCATGCAATGAGCCCTGCACACACGTGAATCCAGCATTTTCACCTGCATCGATTCACCCAACGGAAATAACTCCAGCAGGAAGGATGGGACATGTAGCACGGCTCTCAGTCAGGCGGTGACTGTCTGGGGTCAGAACGGCCACGTAAATGGCAGTCTGTCACCATTGCTGAACATTGTATGTGACAATCCATGAGAAATTCATAGGAGTCTGCCCTGATTAGAACGTTCACAATATGTTGTTAAATTTAAAAAAGAAAATTGCTGAAAAACCAGGTGCCAATGGATCCCATGTTTATGGAATAAAAATGTGTACAGTCGGGCGGGGGGTGGGGGGGAATCGAATCCGTATATGGAACATGATCCTCTTTTTGAATATGCATGTATATTTGCACCCTGCACATGGGTGAGGCTGGAAGGTTTTTTTCACCAAAATGTTCATTGTTATCTTCTCTGAGGATATAGGATTTAACTGGACTTTTTCAGTTTGTTTAGCTGTATGTTCTAATTCTTCCACAAGGATCACACGCCGTCTATGTTATTTTGTAAAAGGCTTGGGTATGCACCCACATGCTCCGAGGGCTGAAGGATCTAGAGAACCTTCCAGTATTTGATGAAGAGCTGGGTGTGGCTAAGTGCCCCGCCTCCATTGCCCCTGGGGCAGGACCTCTCAGAGGCGCATGCTCCCTGCTCTCTCCCGCGGCCCCCAGCAGCCCAGACTCAATTGCTCTTGGGGGCCTCCTTCAGGGCTCCTTCCCTCCTTGTCTCATGTCCCCACCCGCATCGTGGCTTCCTGGGGTCACGTCTGGGACAAATCAAATCCTCATCTTGGGGGTGTGATTTCTGGAGACCCCAGAACATGACAGCGTCTCTCCTCCTGTGACCAGAGACGATCCTGCAGTTGGCGCGGGGTGGGTCATCTGTCCCTGGGCTATTTCAGGGAGGTTTTATGGGGCGGGTAGGCTGGAAACGGGGCTCACACCACCCTCACCCCACACTCCCTCCACCAGTGGGCTTCCCTCCAGCGCCTGGCTGGCCGTCACCTTCTCCCATGTCTTGGCCAGGCAGTTGGAAGGTATGGAAAGTGTGAGCCTGTGTTGGTGGTGAGCAACGCAGTGGACCAAGAAAAGCAAACACTGATGTGAAAACCAACCAGCAACGTTTAATAAAAAAATAAGCAAGTTATCCAGGACCCGACCCAGTGAGCAGATGTTCCCAAGAGAGCAAAGCACTGCTGGCCGGCTTGGACATTCATTCCCGGCTGGAGGCACAGCAAGTTCCCCAGCCCAAGCCGGGCAGCACCGGCCCAGGCCCCGGGCAGTACCCTGGTGCAGCCGAACCCCTGCAGGGCCCCAAACACACAAGCCCACCAAAGGCTTGAACGCAGGAACACCATGGAGCGGGCAGAGCCCACGCCTGAGACGCAGGACAGGAAGGTCAAGCAGACGGGATGACAAGTCAAAACAGGAGAGGGGGTGAGCACAGGAGACCCAGCCCCTGTTTTATCCCTTGCCCCCGCCAGGGGGGCTGGGTCCAGGGAAGCCTGGCGTGGCTGTGTGGTTGCTAGGACCCGCGGCTGTCCCTGGTGAGGGGAGAGCCACCCTCCCTCCTGGGTGGTGGGGGGGGGGTTTTGTCTGCACACAGCTTGGGGGCCCAGGGGGGGGGGGGGGGGGGGGGCAGGCAGGGATCAAACTCTCAGCCAACAATTCTCCAGTCTCACGGGGAGTCCACGAGGTCTGGTACACAGTAGGCGCTCCATCAACGCCTGCTGCAAGGAGAAATAAGATTCATCTTGTTCATTTGGGTGGCCCTGCACGCAGGAGGGTCGTCTTAATGTCCTGACCCAGCACAGGCTGTGCTGTTTGGTTTCGCTAATGCCGGCCCCCAGGGGGCGCCCTCTACACGTGTGTGGAAGAAGCCAATAGAAGAGTGAAAAGCACCTTGCTGATTTTCACCCCGGCACCAAGCTCAGTTCCCAGCACACAGCAGGCACTCAATAAATGCTCTCAGTTAATAAGAACTTGTCTTTGTGTTCCAAGTACCAGGCACATGGTGGGTGCTTCATTGGTATTCAGAGAAACAAATGAAAGTATCTTGTTTATCCCGGTATTCCCAGAGCCCAGAATGGTTGGTGCCCGACATACAGCAGGCATTCAATAAATATTTCAATGCATTAAAACAATGACTGTGTATCACTAGTGCTGATTCTTGGGGTGGGGGTGGGGGTGGGGAATTAACAAAAGCTTGATGGACCAAACGGTCACTAGCTGAAGGAATAATTATGCCCCATCCACCGCCAAACGCGGAAGCCTGGTACCCGATGAGGACTTCCAAGTGTTTGGCACCTGAAGACAGGAACGAGGTCTGGCTCTCTTCCGATGCCCTAGTGCCAAGCCCCATTCCCGGCATACAGTAGGCACTCCATTAAAGCTGCCTGCGTGCACGTGATTGCTGAGCCAGAGCCGAGCCAAGCCAGCTGCACACTGCCTCGAGGGGAGAGCCCTCCGCGGCCTACCAGGGGTCGGGCTGTGCCGGTGAGGCCGGCTTCAGCAGCTCGGCCCCCCGCGCTCAGAGCTCGTCGCGGGCCGCGCTGTCCAGCGGCGACTGCAGCACGTCGGAGTTCTTGGCCTCGCGGCTCAGGGCCTGCTGCTCCCGCATCTTCTGGGACTTGGCGCGGTCCCAGTCGGTCTTCACGTGCTCGTTGTTCCACACCACCGAGGTCTCCGTGTCGCTCACATAGCCATCGTCCCCCGTGTAGTGCGTGGGGTAGACGAGCAGGGGCTCCACTGAGAAGGCGCGCAGGTTGCGGGGCGAGAAGTGGGCCTTGTACTCGGACCTGGTGGGGGAAGAAAGGGGGGCCGCCATGGGTGGGGAGTCCTGGCAGACCGAGGGGGGTGTGGGTGGGGCGGGAGGGGTGCAGGCACCTAGGAAAGAGTGGGTGGAGGGAAAGCCACAGGACAAGGTCCACTCCGCCCACCGACTCAGGCCCGCCCCTCGGCCCGCCCCTCTCACACTGGGTGCTTGTCAAACATGACCGGCAGGAACTCATCGACAGGCAGCATCTTGGAGAGCGGCTGGGCGGCCAGCAGCTTGCGGGCGCCCTGCAGGGAGATCACGTAGGCCAGCGTCCAGTAGGAGTAATCTGCTTCCACCAGGTTCCTCACGCGGGGCACGGCCTTCTCCGGGTGCTCCACCTGCATCCGCTTCCGGCCCACGTAGCTGCGGGTGCAGAGTCAGGGTCCTGTCACCCTCTTCGCCCCCGCAGAGAATGCTAACGGAGCGAGTCTGAGGTCTGGTGAGCCTCCGTCAGGCCCTGGGGTGCAAGCGGGCTGGGCGTGTTTGGGGGAGCAGCCAGGAGGCAGGGGTGGCTGCCGGAGCACGGAGGACCTCAGGGATCTGGGACGTGCAGGGAGGAGACTGTGTTTTTCCCAAGGGTACTAGGGAGCCATGGGAGGATCTGGAGCTCAGAAGGGGAAGACGTCCTGGACACTCTGAGGTTGAACCACGGGAAGGACTGGGGCTAGGAGGGAAGCTGTTCTGAGTTCAGAAGGCTGTGGGGCAGCTGGGCAACGTGCGGGAATGTGGTGAATGGCTGGGGAGGAAGGGGTATCGCTCCTAGTCCTCTGACTAGCACAGTCCAGTCTGGGGCCCAGCACCTGCATCAGGGCCCTGTACACCGTGGGCCCGGGGGGGACAAACCAACTCACCTAGGGGAGATTCCAAAGGACTGTCCAGAAATACGCTGGCCACATCAGACCTACTGCTGGTCTAAGACCCAGGCTTCCTGGCCACGCCCCCACACTCAGACACGCCCCCCGCTTCTGGACCCAGCTCCAACCCTGACCACACCCACCCCACCCCACAGCCGGAGATCTTCAGCCCTGAGCACAGGCTTCCACCTCAAATCTCAGGCAAACCCCATCCCCTCTAGGACTCCTCAAGCCTCCAAGCCCTCTCGAGCCCCCTCCCCACAGGCCAGGTCCCTAGATTTCCAGGTCATCTTCACAGGCCACAGGCCCTACCCCCCAGGCCTTAGTCTAAACCCTGAGTGCTCTATGGATCCAGGGACCACAGGCTACACCTGAGTCCCCTCCCGCCACACCCCTGAGAGTTGGTGCGGCCTATTACCCTGCAAAGGCCCTCAGACCTCCAGCTCTAGGCCTTACTTCCCGAGTCCAGACTGCAGCTCCACCCACTCCAAACCGAGCCCCCAAGTCCCGGACCCACCCCAGTGCCACTCAGGGGCCCAAGCTCACATGAGGTCCCAGTCCAGACCCTCCCGCTCCACGTCCCGCATGAGGTTGAGCAGGCGTCTCTTGAAGAAGATCTCAAAGCGCAGGTCATCCTCGAAGACAAGTGACTTCCGCAGCCCTCGGTCCACAACCTGAGGGAGGATGCCCTGCCCACATCAGACGGGGACCAAGGCCAGACCTGACCCAGAAACCAGCTCCGCTTCAAGGCCCTGGGGCCACAGGAGAGAAGCAAACACAAGCCTTCCTCACCATCGTCTGGATCGACCTCTTGGCCATCAGCTCCTTGCACACTTGGCGACAGGTGCCCTGGCCTTGCCCTTGGCCTGACTGCACCTTCCCACCCCAGGGCCTGTACCTGTGCCGATGCTGACGCAGAGTGCTCCCCCCGCGCCGCAGCACGGCGGCAGGCTGGCCCCCAGCCTTAAGGCCTGGGCTCAGAGGTCACCTAGGAGGCCCTCTCTGACCACTGGCCACAGCTGTCAGCTGAGGACAATTCGTCCTCGTGTGGGTGCGTCACACTTAGATTACTGTGGTTTGCCATCAGAGTCCCCATCTCCCAGGGCCGTGAGCCCCCTGCCAGGACCCACATCTGTCTTGGGTGGCTGTCCCGCTCCCAGCACCAGGCCAGATGCACAGCAGGTGCATGGGTGTCCCCAAAGGCACTTGAGAAGCCTCAAGACTGAGGAGGGTGACTGTCATCTTCAAGAACAGGGCACCCTCCTCACTCACAGAGCTCACCCCTCTGTGAGGCAGGGCTTGGCTTGAACCCAGATCAGGCCGCCTGGATACAGGAACCTCGGCCCCTTGCCCTCCATGATGAATCTCACTGAGGAAGAGAGGAACCATCACCTCAAACGCCCGGACACCCCGTCTGGCCCCCTGCCCGGTGGCTCCATGTTTGAATCTCAGCCTCTGAGAGGGGCTGACAAGACCCCGGTGTGGGGTTAGCGTTGCTGACTGTCCCCGTGGCTGTCACTTCTACTGGTAAGTGCTGAGCACCGAGTCCAGGCTCCAAAGACCGGTGGCAGCAGCGGGGTGAGAAGGGGCCTCACTTAGAGGTCCTGGGTCTGAGACCCCACCTTCTATGGAAGCTGGACACATCCCTGCCTCCCTCATCTGCACAACGACGGAAGGATAGCAGCTGCCCATCCAGGCTGCCCTGACATCCTGGTGGAGGGTTCTGGGAACCGAGGCCGTGTCATGCTGAAATTCCAGAAGCCTGCAGGGGGCGCCTGCAGCGAGTCCCTCCCTAGGTGGCCGGAAGCCTGAGCGCAGCCCTGCCCTCCCCCGCCAAACCTACCTCCTTCCAGATGTTGTAGTGGCTGAGGAAGCAGCCCAGCTCGCCCTTGGTAAGGGGCCGCCCGTGGTAGGGGTCCCGGTAGCCGGGCAGCATCTGGATGCCCAGCGCCTCCACCTGGCTGGTGTTCATGGCCCTGGAGGTGGGGACAGGAAGGAGGGGGTCAGAGTAAGACGTATGTGACAGTGCAGGCCTGGGAGCCCTCTACACCCAGGTGCCCTGCCCACCCACTCCAACAGCCACAAGCCCCACCCCCACCCCCCCACCCCCGGGGCGGGACTCGGGACGCACTTGCCGTCCACAGCCTCCACCAGCCGGCACTCGATCTCCTGTGCCTGCAGGGCCCGCAGCATGCGCTCCCGCCGGTCCTGCCGCCGCTTCAGGTTGATCATGAAGACCTGCGGGCCCAGAGCTCCCGTCGGACCCTCCAGGCCTGGCCCCTGCCTCCGCCCCGCCCCCACCCCCTGGGGTAAGCCTGGCTCACCTCGTCGAAGCCCATCTTGTCAGGCTTCTTGGGGGGCACGGAGATGAACCTGGAGGGCTCCGCCGGTGGGTGCTTTACTGTGAGGCAGGCAGAATCCAGGGTGTCAGTGGGATCACCTGGGGAGGCGCTCCAGCCTCCAGTGCCCCTTCCTTTCCCCAGCCCCTCTGGGACCCCCGTCCCCCTAAGCTCCTTAGCCTGGAATCATTGACGATGTAGCACCGACTCACTCTGGCTATTGGCACTGCCCCCAGATGTACTCCCTCCTACCTCAGGACCTGTGTACATGCTGGGCCTCCGCATGAAACACCTTCCTTCCTCCCCTCCTTCTCCTGAGTTCTCAGCTAAGATGCCCTCTTGAGCTGGAGCAGGGTACCTCCTCCTGGCTCCCACAGCATCTGGCCTTCCATCATCAAACCCCAAATCTGTGAGCCCACCTCCCTGGCTTTCTATCTGTCTGCCCCAAGCACTGCAGGACAGACACCACATCTGTCCACTCACACTGAGTCCCCAGTGCCCAAAGCTTGGTACACAGCAGGCATTCAATAATTACTCAGAGAATGAACCAAAAAATGATGGCAAACTGTGTGACCTTGACCTACTGGGGCCTTGGCTTTCTTCATCTATAAAAAGAGACTCCAATTTTATTTTATTGAGGATTTATTTATTTGAGAGAGAGAAAGTGTGCTTGAGAGAGAGAAGTGGTGGTGGTGAGGGACAGAGGGAGAGAGAGAATCTCAAGCAGACACCCTACAGAGCACGGATTCCCAACATGGGGCTCAATTTCAGGACCCTGAGATCATGACCTGAATTGAAACCAAGGTCTGATGCTCAATTGACTGAGCCACCCAGGTGCCCCAGGACTCCAATTTTAAAAACCTCCTCCTCAGGATGCCTGCGTGGCTTAGTCAGTTGAGAGTCTGCCTTTGGCTCAGGTCATGATGCCAGGGTCCTGGGATTGAGTCCCACATCGGGCTCCTTGCTCGACAGGGAGCCTGCTTCTCCCTCTGCCTGCTCTGCCTATTCTGCCTGTAGCTCTCCGTGCTTCTGCTCTCTCTCTGACAAATAAATAAAAATCTTAAAATAAAATAAAATCTTAAAAAAACAAAAATCTCCTCCTCCTCCCAGAGGTTTCAGGAGATGCCATGAAATGATGCACATTATGGGCTGAATCGTGTCCTCCCCAACAGGATGGAATCTTAACCCCCAGTACCTCAGAATGTGATCTTATTTGGAAATAAGGTCTTTACAGAGACAACCAAGTGAAAATACTGACTGGGGTCCTTATCAAAATGGGCAACTTGGATCCAGCCACACACGCAGAGGGGAGACCACAGAGATACACTTGCAGAATGTGACCGTGGGACCGGAGTGGCATGTCTATAAGCCAAAGTATGGCAAGAATTTCAGAGTGGCCATGAGCCCCGCCCCCAACATGCCAGCTGCTGTCAGCAGCGCTCAGACCACATCTCCAGGGCCTTGTCTTGGCAAAACCCTGGCAGCTTCCTTCAGAAGGATCAGCTCCACTGGTGGACAGGAGGCTGGAGAGGCTGGCCCAGAGGAGCCCAGCCTGAAGGTGAGTGCGCCATCTGCCCCATGGAGAATAAAGGCCCCGTGGGAGCCCAAGGGAGAGACACAGACCCCTCTGTCTGGGACAGGCTGGGGCGCGGCCCAAAGCCAACCCGGGCCCCCCAGAACACCACATCCCGGGGTTTCCTCCTGCCCTGGGCTCTTCACAGCTCTGCCCCGCCCCCCGCCCCCACCCTCTTGGGGGAGCTGGAGCTGGAGAACAAGATGCTGAGATGTGAGCACCCAGTTCAAACTCCGGATGCCTTTTCCCTTCTCCTTCTGAGCTTCTGCCCCTCCACTGCAGGGTGCGGAGGGCAACAAGGCTGCCTGTGGGGCGGGGGGAGCTCCTCACTGTCCACAACAGGCATCCAGAAGGAGCAAAGCAATGCAGCCTTTCCAGAAAAATCACAGCACAGTGATTACAAAAACCAAACACCTCCAGACCCATTGTGGGGGTGAATAATCAAACCTACCCAAAAAGACATCTGGCCTTTGTCCCCAGCACCTGAGAGGTGGAAGCCCTCTGAACATTCTGCCTGACAGAACCATCTTTGTTTGCCTGGGCTCTCGGGCCACACTGGGTGGTCTATGCCAACAGTGTGATTTAGGGGAGGGGTCTTGGGCCACGTGGAATCAGCTCACCCCCTGTAGGGGCTAGAGAGGCAGTCAGCCAGGTCCGTGTGAGTGAGCCCCAGTAAAAAAACCTGGACCCTGGGGTTTAGGGAGCATCCCTGGACAGTAGTACACCATATGCGTGGCCATACAGGGTGCTGGGAAAACTGGAAGCTGTCCACACGAATCCACAGATGGGGGACACCCGGAAGTTCATGCATAGAACTCTCTGGGTTGCCACCCAGACACCCCTTCCCTTTGCCAGTTGTAACCTGCATCCTTTTGCTTGTAATACACCCTAACTGAGTGTAAGAGCAAGGGTTACCAGGCGATGGGGAAAGATACTCCACTGTCCACAAGCGGGGTTGGGGGGAAGGGAGCAGGCGGCAGG
Source organism: Mustela nigripes (assembly GCF_022355385.1). Lineage (NCBI taxonomy): Eukaryota > Metazoa > Chordata > Mammalia > Carnivora > Mustelidae > Mustela > Mustela nigripes. The sequence goes on along the minus strand of NC_081558.1, from coordinate 13,533,602 downwards.
ATCCCCCAGCCCCAGGGACGTCACTGAGCCTTCCTGCAAGTCTGAAATTTCATCACTGGACAGACTTTTGAACGCATGAAAAATCACATGCACAGTCTGGGATGGAGATCACATCCCCACACAGGGATGGAGAGAAAAATACAGTCTTCACTCAGACCGGAAGGAAGGATTTACACAAATATCTGAAACCCCCAGACCCTCCTTCTGTCTGTTCCATAGGCTTTGCTCTGGCCCTCGAGACATAGGAAAATATTCACTCCTCTGGTGACGTCAGGTTCTAATACTTTCTAACTGAGCCTGGGTGGCTCAGTTGGTGGAGCATCTGACACCTGATTTTGGCTCAGGTCATGTTCTCATGAGAGCCCTGCATCGGGCCGGGCTAGCTGTGGAGACAGTGTAAGATTCTCTCTCTCCCTCTCCCTCCATGCCGCCCCTGCTCTCATGCGTGCTTTCTCCCTCGCTCTCAAAAAATGAAAAATAATAAAAATAAAATTTATTAATACATAAATAAAAATAACATTAAAAAAATAATAAAATCAAGTAGGAAAACTCTGGCAGCCTGTGAGACATTTTTCAGAGGCCAGTCACCGGCTGGAGCTGGCGACGCCAGAGATCCTCCCTCTGTGAGTGTGGCCTGGTGGGGCTGCTGGACCAGGCCTGGGCATCTGTGTGTGACAAACGCTCAGGTACTACAAGGGTCTTCACCCTGGTGACCATGCAACCTACAGGTGTCACCTCAAAGTACCTAATGTCCCCCCCAAAACAGAGGGCAGGGTGCCATTCCATCTTCAGCCACCGGGGGGGGGGGGGTGTCTTAGAACTTTCCAGAGAGAGGTTTAACCGTGGGAAAGGTTAAAGGAGCAGGGCTCCTCCCTGTCTGTGCAGTGGGAGGAAAGGCCACGCTGCCTCAGAGGCCTTCTGGGGGATGTGCGTGGCCAGCACTGGGCGAGGCCCTCACAAGAGACACTGTCTGGGGTCTCTGGAGAGCCCCCGCAGGAACAGGAGCCCCCTCCTCAAACAACCTTGGTGGCAGCTCAGCCCTTTGTGCTTGTCCCATCTCAGGGGCCCACTAGAGGGATGGCTAGTTGACTAGTTCATGGATTTATTTGTATATATATATATATTAGAAAGGCACAAGCTTGCAACTCTAGTAAAAGTACCTAGCTTCCGGGGCACCCGGGTGGCTCAATCATTAAGAGTACACCTTCAGGGGGCGCCTGGGTGGCTCAGTGGGTTAAGCCACTGCCTTCGGCTCGGGTCATGATCTCGGAGTCCTGGGATCAAGTCCCGCATTGGGCTCTCTGCTCAGCCGGGAGCCTGCTTCCTCCTCTCTCTCTCTGCCTGCCTCTCTGCCTACTTGTAATCTCTCTCTGTCAAAAAAAAAAAAAAAAAATCTTTAAGAGTACACCTTCGGCTCGGGTCATGATCCCAGGGTCCTGGGATCGAGCCCCAGGTCAGGCTCCTTGCTCAGCAGGAAGCCTGCTTCTCTCTCTCCCTCTGCGTCTCCCCCTGCTGTGTTCCCTCTCACTGTCTGTCAAATAAATAAATAAAATCTTTTTTAAAATTCCTAGTTTCCTTTTTTAAATGTATTCAAGTGGGGGAGAAAAGTGTCTGCTTAAGGTAAGTATTAAATAACGCTGGGTCTGGGTTTGGCAGCGGCATGGAGGAGGACACAGCTTGCAATGGTGGAGCCCCAGACACTGCCATGCCCCTTCTGCTCTCACACCCTCTATAGCTCCCAGCTCCCTTTGGGCAAAAGCTCTGTTCCTCAGCTTGGTGTCAAAGGCCCCTGTGCTGGCCCTGCCTGTCAGCTCTGCCCAGCTCGCCGCCTTTATTTCTGTCCCGTCAATCTTGGCTGTTCTCTGAGCTCAAGTCCCCTCCAGCCTCCTGGCCTTTGCCCGTGCTGTTCCCTCCAGTTGTAATTCTCTTCCGGGCTAACTCCTACCCACCACGCATCTTCATGCCCCCTCTTCCCGGGAGCCCATCCTGACTGCTCTCAGGATGCTGCACACAGCTTCCAAGACCAGGGACAACCATCCACCTTGTTCGTGCCAAGTCCCCCGCTCCCAGCCAAGGGACTGGCACGCAACAGATGGGACAGAGGCAAGGTGGTAGAGAAAGGGAGGTGACTCAGCCCTCCGTGTTTGGGGACTCACCCATGACCTCCAGCTGCACGTGCATGAAGCTCTCGGCCTCATCCTGGAGGGTGCTGTGTGACCGCAGCGGCACAGGCAGGAAGCCATACTCCTCCTTGTTGCAGACGTACATCTGGACCTCTGCGGCCGAGGGAACAATGCAAAGTGAAAAATGGTACGAGGCAACAGCGGCTCCCAGAAACCAGACGCACCACTGAGGGTGAGCCTAGAACCTCACCAGGGCCCCCCTGTTCCCGCACCCGGCGGGGACTCCTCAGCTCCCCAGCTGCCAGGCCGGCCTGGGAAGAACTCCAGAGCTGTTCACGAGTGCCTCGCACGGCCACTGCCATGATCCCCCGCGGGGTTCCAAGACACGGCCAACCGCACAACCCCAGGGAGGGCAGCGCAGAGGCCCATTGAGGCAGGAAAAGGAGACGCGGCTGACCCAGACAGAAGCAACAGCACCTCCATCTGCATTTGTCCTTTTTGGGTGGTTTAAGGTTTTATGCATATCTTTTCTTTTTTAAGGGAAAAACCCAATGAAAAATGATTCCACTTGAACTGGTTAACTTTTTCTGAAAAGGGCCAGATGGTCAATATTTACACTTATGGGCCAGACGGTTCTATCTCAATGACTCAGTTGCAGCTGGAACGCAGCAGCAGCCAGAAATGAGGCTTCAGTGAATGGGCGTGGCTCGTGCTGATGAAACTTTATAGGCACTGAGATTTGAATCTTATACGATCTTCAGATGTCACAAATGTCTTCTTATCATTTTTTTTTTTCCTGTTCAGATGACCAAATACAGACTTGGCGTATATATTTGGTCTTTGTCCACAGGTCCGGGCTCAGTTCCCCAAATCCTTGGAATTTCCTAAATGTTAAGAGCTTAGAGGTGTCTCTCACATTAGTAAGTGACTTTTGGAAAGCACTTAAAGAGGAACCTCCCTCCCCCAACACACACACTGGTTGCCAAGGGGAATCAGCCATGAACAGAGGGCTGGAACTTTCAGTCCTACCCCTCCGGTCTCTGGGGAAGGAAGGGGAGCTAGAGGTTGGATTGCTGAGAGCCAATGATCCAATTAATCACATCTACGTAAAGAAGCCTCCATAAAAACCCAAAAGGATGGAATTGGTGAACACGTGGGGTGTGGGGAGAGTAATGCACTGGGGCCTGGAGGGGGAAAGGAAGCTCTGCGCCCCTTCCCCCGGACCGCACACAGCCCACATATCCCATCTCTTCTCCAGGGCTACTCCTGAGTTAGAGCCTTTTAGACTAAACTGAGGCATCTGGCGAGTAAATAGGGTTCCTGAATTCTGTGAGCTGCTCTTACAAAGTAACAGACCTCAAGGAGAGTGTCTTGGGAGCCTCAGGTTTATGGCCAGTTCCTCAGAAGCATGTGGGTTTATGGCCAGCATCTGAAGTTGGGGTGGCGGACAGTGTTGTCCAACTGAGCAACCCCCAACCTGTGCGATCTGACACTATCCCTGGAAAGACTGTCAGAAGTGAGTTGAATTGGAGGATACCCTGCTTGTCTTACAGAGACAATGGCTTGTTGGTATGGGGAAGTCGCCCCCACCAACACACACTCTCAAGATAGAATTAGGTCCAGGAACCCAAGACATACTTGGCTTATTGCTACAGGAAAACAGATGGTGGGCCAGATTTGGGCCATGGGCCATTGTTCGCAGAACCACGGTTTAAAAAAAAATGAGAGGCCAGCTATGGCTGTGTTCTTTTTTTTAAAATGTTTCCTCCCTAACTGTATAATTAGCGAACAATTATGCTCAACTACAGAAAACTGGGAGAACACAGGAGACTATTAAGGTGAAAATAACCTCCAATAAAGAGATCTTAAAGATAAGAGAAGCGAAGTGACCGGGCGAAGCGGGGGCTAGAAGAAAGGGAGTACTGGGGGCATCACCTGAACACCTGGATGCAGCCACACCTGAAACAATCACTGTACCCTGCAGTTCTAGTTTCTGGGAACCTTCTGTGGGCTCACCTGCTTGCTTGCAGGAGAAGGCAAAAACGATGATGTCGTCAAAGGACCAGGTGTAGTCAGGGTGAGGAGGGTAGAACGCCAAGTTCCTGGACGCTGCCTTCCGCAGGTCAATGAGGAAGGTGGAGTGCACCATGGGAACAGCAAAGCAGCCCCGGCGGTCCCGCTTGCGAATGGGGATGTAGGCGGGGGTACGTTTGTAGTAGCCCTGTGGGGGGGAGGGTGCAGCTCTATGGGGGGATCCTAGAGGTAAGGCTGGAGGCCTGGGACAAGGGGAGGCATGGAACACTTAGAGAGCAGGACCCAGATGCCAGCCTCTGGCTGTGGTGGGCTTTCCCCGAGTCCAGAACTCCGGGGGTGGTCAGGGCTTGTCCCCCACACCCAGAGCCACAGGCAGTAGGGTAGGGGCCGAGGAGGGAAGGGCCGCAGCTGTGTGTCCACCTGCAGACCTAGCTCAACACTTCAGATCAGAAAGGCAGCACTTGGAGGAAATGAGGAAGCTGAGAAAGGGACCAGATATTTGCGATTCCTTGATTTACACAGGACTGAACATCAGAAGTAGGACTTCAAGAAACACGGGGCAAAATCTTTTTAAAAACAAGTTTTAACCATCTGAAGTTGTTCTCTCTTCATCATACCTTTACAAACTGGAATTGTTAGAGTGTAATATTTAGATTTCCATGACATATTTTTTTAAAATAGAAACTACTGAAATGTTCACTTTAAGAGGGTGAGTTTCCTATTATGTGAATCACACATCAATTAAAAAGACAGGAGGAGACAGGAGGTCCTGGCTCTGGCAAGCCCCCCGACTCCAGCACCTACCCTTTCACTCCTCCTGGTGTTGCCTGCAATCCCAGCCTCAATGCTGGGGTGGGACTACAGGCCCAGGATCAGTCAATCAGAACCTGGCATTTTCCTGGCTTCGGAAATTGGCTCAGGTGTAGGAGGAGACTGGACAAGGCCCAAAGTGGACTTTGGCTGGATGGTGCTAGGATTGTGCTCCAGGAGTCTGACAATGAAGCCACCCAAAAGATGGAGGAAGATGGGAAAGTTGTTTGAACACCTGGATCAAGCTGTGCCTGAAGTCCTCCCTGGCACCATGGCTTCCTAGCTGTGTGATCTCAGGCAAGTCAAGTCCTCTCTCCCTGCGTTTCTGTCTCTGCCTCAGTGACTGGGAAGGGAATGGGGAGGAGAGGGCACAATCATAGACCTTCCATCAAGGAGCTAGTTAAGGATTACCACAATGGTGTTGTAAAGGGCCTACCATGAGGTGGTATGGGAAGTTAGGCTCCAGCCACAGTTCCCAATCGCTTGCGCCCACCATTCCTGGCCCCCACCCTCCCCCAGCAGCCCCCTCACCTGGGAGGTCATCCCGCACCAGAAGTTGGAGTATGCAGCCCGCGAATCCAGCATGGGGGCCACCACCGTCTTATTCTCAGCAATGAGGAGGCTTAGTGTGTTCGGATTGAGGATCAGGTTGTCTGCATCCACAAACTGCAAAACACCCAGCAGAGAATCAGCAGGGCCCATGGGACTGACCCAGGCTGGCCCACGGCTCTGAACAGCGGTGGCAGCGGCCAGCGTCCTGGAGGGGAGGGGGTGGCAGTCTGGGGATCCTAGAGTTGGGATCCTAGAGTAGCAGATGGGGCCCTGGAAGCCAGCCCGTTCCTCCACCATGGGCTCTGCCCCTGGTGACAAGCCCAGTAATGCTCATATAACGAAATACACTCTGTAGCAAGAGAAGGGACAGACCACAACGCACAAAGCAACACAAATGGGGTCCAGACGTGGCGCTGGGGGCGGGGGGGAGGGGAACACATCCAACTCGACAGCTAGGACACGTGGCAACATTTATGGGAACTTCTCAAAAAGGCAGCCCCTGTCCATGAGTAGGACGGTAGGAGCAGAGGCCAGGGGACTGGCAGGGAGGAGCGCACTCCTGTCCAATGTGAATTACGGGCTGACAGAGTGTATACAAATCCGGTCTTTACGGAAGCCCTTAGTTTTCCTGTAACACCTTACATGTCGGGATAAAAAAATGGTAACTTAGGGGTGCCTGGGTGGCTCAGTGGGTTAAAGCCTCTGCCTTCAGCTCAGGTCACGGTCTCAGGGTCCTGGGATTGAGCCCTGCTTTGGGCTCTCTGCGCAGTAGGGAGCCTGCTTCCTCCTCTCTCTCTGCCTGACTCTGCCTATTTGTGATCTCTGTCTGTCAAATAAATAAATAAAATCTTAAAAAAAAAAAAAAAGATGGTAACTTGCTTGGTGCAGCATGGGATGAAATCCACCAACCCAGGAAAAGGGTCACCATCGGGGCGCAGGTGCCTGCTGTTCCCCCCAAAACCATGTGTCACCAACACTCCCCAAAGAAGCCCCACCCGGAGGCTCACTGCAGTGCTGCTGACCACACTAACTGGGGAACAACGCAGGAGTCTAGCCATGGCGAACCGGCTAGAGAAGTTCCGGCCCCATCCCACTGCAGAGTGAGCCCAGACAGCTAGGAATTGCACCACGGAGTCGGAGTAGGATCAGGCGAGGGTGTCCCTGTCCACGGGAACATGAAGACACCAGGCCACCACGCATCACGGAACTCTTAGGACTGATTGATTTGTTTTTCTTGTTGTTGTTGTTTGTTTAAAAGATTTATTTATTTATTTGTTTGTTTGACAGATAGAGATCACAGCTAGGCAGAGAGAGAGAGAGGAGGAAGCAGGCTCCCCACTGTGCAGAGAGCCCGATGTGGGGTTCGATCCCAGGGCCCTGGGACCATGACCTGAGCCGAAGGCAGAGGCTCAACCCACTGAGCCACCCAGGTGCCCCTGATTGATTTGTTTTTAAATGCATCTGGTCCACAGATAGGCTTTCTTTCTGTCCCCCACACAGGATTTTTTTTTTTTAATATTTTATTTATTTATTTGACAGACAGAGATTACAAGTAGGCAGAGAGGCAGGTAGAGAGAGAGAAGGAAGCTCCCTGATGAGCAGAGAGCCCCATGCGGGGCTCGATCCCAGGACCCTGGGATCATGACCTGAGCCAAAGGCAGAGGCTTTAACCCACTGAGCCACACAGGCACCCACCCACACAGGATTTTTAAAACCTATAAATCACTTGCCACACGCAACAGCAAGAACTAGAGTCCCAGCCTTCCCTGGCAATTCCAGAGTGGCACTCCCACATGGCAACCCCCAGCTGGAGATGGAAGGCGGCTGCCCCTTGGGGCAAGCCGCGGGGCTGTTCCCTGCCTGGCCCCTGCCAACATTTGTATGTGTGACCTTTGAATATATACACAATAAAAACAGCCAGAAGGGTCTGGCGGTTCCTCCAAGAGTTACACAGAGAACTACCTAATGACTCAGTGAGTCCACTCCTAGGTATGCACCGAGACAACTAGAAACAGGCACCTGCACACCCACGTTCACAGAAGCACCGGCCATGAAAGCCAGACAGTGGAAATGACCCACGTGTCCGTCAACGGGAGAATGGATGAACAGAACATAGTCTGTCCATACAATGGAACATCATTCAGCCATAACAAGGAACACAGCATGGACACACGCCACAACAGATGAACCTTGAGAACATTGTGCTGAGTGAGAGAAGCCCGACACAGAAGGCCACAGAGCGTATGATTCATTTATAAGAAACATCCAGAACAAGCACATCTACAGACACGGAAAGCACACTGGTGGCTGCCAGAGCCTGGGGGAGGGGCGGGGGAGAGTGAGAGACTGCTCCTGGGGACAGGGCATCCTTCTGGGGTGACGGAAACGTTCTGGAACTAGAGGTTGTGGTTGCACGACATAATGAATGTACTAAATGCCGCTGAGTTGTTCCCTTTGAAACAGTTAATTTTATGTTATGTGAATTGCACGTCAATTAGAAAACACGGAAACCAGCCAGAAAGGGAGTCTCTCTGGGAGGTAAGATTACAAGGTTCGCTTGTTTTTTAATTCCCTAGGTTTCTTATTTTTTCTTGTATATTTTCTTATAAGTAACACCCGGAGCATTTACAAAAAAAGAAAAAAAAGTGGTCCTTTTTAAACATCTTTTTTTGCTTTTTCTTTTAAAAAGAGGTCTTTAAAAAAAGAAAAAAGAGGTCCTTTTCATAACAATTTTAAAACACTGAACAAATGATTTCACACCCCAATATGGATTTCCAAAGTCCCTAGTTACCAAAAGATACTAATGTGTCAAAAGCTGCTTTGAGTTTTGAACCGACATGTAGAGTTCCACCCAAGTTTGCAGAGGGAAAAAAGTGAAAACCAACCAGGCTCAAACCCTGAGAGCAAAACCCAGGGAAGCAAATAAGGTGGCCTTGTGCTAGACAGTTCCAGAAGGTTCCGGTCCCACCACTGCGCCTCACTGGTTCTGAGACTCTACCAACAAGCACGTTGTCCCCTCCATCTCTAAGCCTCCATTTTCCCATCTATAAAATGGTCTGATAAGGCATCAACCCATAGGGCTCCAAGGAAGACCTTGTTCCATTCTTCCTCCTCTCTGCAGAGCTCAGGCCAGGCACACGGGGTCCTCCCGGCCCCCTCACATCCAGTCCCTGAGCAGGGTTTGTCCCCTTGGCCTACGAAGGCAACCTCAATCTACTTGCCTTTTTTCACAGCCCTGCTCCACACTGGCCTCCTGCTGTTCCCCGTCTAGCCCCAACAGGCCCTGCTCCCCACAGCAGCAGCCACGAGCTTCTGAAAATCATAAATCAGAACACAACTCTCCCCTGCTTATATACCCTCATGGCTCCCCATTACCCACAATGTAAAAACCAAATCTCTGCCTCGGTCTGCATAGTCTGGCCCCCTCCCACCACTACAGGACCACCTCCATCACCCCCACAGGGGCCTCAACCGTCCCTGAAGGCCTCAAGCTTGCACGCTACTCTGCTCCCTCTGCCCCAGTTTCCCGAGGCTGGCTTCTTTGTTCCTTCAGGTCACAGCTAGGGTTCCCTCCTAAGAGAGGCACCCCCAACCCTGCTCACTCGTCACTACACCCTGACTGTGCCATCTGTTGTGGATTGAACGGTGGCCCCCCAAAAGGTTGAAGTCCTGACCCCCAGGACCCTGCGACTGTTTTCTTATTTGGAAATAGGTCTTTGCAGATGTAACTAGGATGTAGGTTAAGATGGGGTCACACAGGAATTGAGCTAAAGTCAATGACTGATGGCCTGGTACGAGGAGGAGGGACAGAGAGAGAAGCCCACGAGACCATAGAGGCAGACAACAGAGGGACACAGCCCCAGGCCACAAGCCCAGGAGCACATGGAGCCCCAGGAGCTGGAAAAAGTGAGGAAGGACCCTCCCCTAGAGCCAGCGGAGGGGGCAGGGCCTGGCTGACACCTTAACTTCAGACTTCTGGCCTCCAGAACTGGGAGACAATGAACTTCCGCTGTTTGCAGTCCGTCCCCGCCTCCCCCGCCCCACCCCCCAGCCCTCATCAGGGCGGGGAGTCCTTTGTCACAGCAGCCCCAGACACTGATCCACCAGCCCCTGCCTTTCCACAATCACAGCAGGGGCTGCTCTCAGTTCTTCTTCACTCGGTTTTGGTTTCTGGCCACGGCCCCCCTTCCTGGGACACTAGGAAGGCAGGGCTCAGCCCGGGGCATCCTCACTGCATCCCCAGGCTCTGGCAGGTGGAAGAAGGTAGAGACCACAGCTCGGGGTCTGGCGCCTGAATGAAAACCGACCACAGGCTCTGTCGGGCGGGCATCAGGGGAGCTAGGCCTGGCAGCAGCCCGGGTGCCATCCAGTCCCATCCACACCGGGGAAAGGGATCACAGACTGATCAAAGGGATGGACTCAAGGAGCTCGCACAGGCCTGTGGGCAGGTACCTTCACATTACTGCGATCCAGCCTGAACCGTCCCTTCCTCCAGAGGCAATGGCTGGCCCAGGAGAAGGAAGTGAAAGTCAGGCCTCAGCAGCCTAGACTCTCCACCAGCCCCCAGACCCCCACCCCATCTTCCTGCTTCTCAGCTGTCACCCAGAGGATGTCACTGTGGGGTGCGAAGAGGTGGCGATAAAGTGGAGACAACCCCAGGGTGCAACCCCAGGGGACAGTCGGGGACACCACCTGATGTTAAGAACCCCGGTGGCCAGGGATCGAATCCCAGCTCCTCCGCTAACCAACTGTATCACATCGGACAACTCATTCCCCCCTCTCAGAGCCTGTTTCCTTCTGTAAACGGGCTTAAGGATGATCTCCACATCCCACTGATCCCCCTTCCCTCGGTGGCCACCCAGATGTCCCGCATGATCTCAGAGTAGCTGACTGAGAGACTCACCAGGATGTAATCAGCCCACATGTCCCGGGCAGATTTCAAGGCTGCCTGGCGCAACTTCATGATGTGCTCGTAGCGTGAGTCAGACCAGTGTTTGGGGCCCTCCTCATCCGGGTAGGACCTGCAGAGAGAGACGGTTGTGATGTGCAAAGGATGGAGCGCTATGGCAACACAGAGGGCAGTGGTCAGAGAGGGCTTCCTGGAGGAGGGAATGTGTAGGCAGACACGTAAAGAAATAAACCCGGAAAGGCTGAATGGAACAAGTGGTCTGCACTGCCCAGGGGTTCATGAGGAAACTATGCATAAAATGAGACTGGGAACAAAGCAGTAGGTGTCCACCAGGAGGACAAGGGAGTGAGGGAACTCTAGGTGGAGAGACCTGTGGGGACAAAGGTCCACCTGGAGGATTATGGCCCACTGAAGCTGAGGGCGGGTCAGAGCAGTCAAGGCCAGCCCGTACAGCTGCAGAGTTGGGCCAGAGAGGCAGAGGAGGAAGGGCTGGGGTTCTGTCACAGGACAATGGGGAGTCATGGAAGGTGTGTGAATAGGGGCACAGCCCAGTTGACTTGGGGAGGGGGGTCAGGGCAGAACCTGGAGCTCACCTGGGTTCCTCCGCTGGTCGCCACTCCACAGAGTGGTACAGACTCTTCACGGCCACCAGCCATTCCCGCAGCACAGCCGATGTGTTATCTGAGTTGTGGTCTGTGGCCACCCTGCAAAGCAGAGCAGGGCAGTCAGCGTGAGGCTGGGGAGACTGAGGCAGCCCCGGGTAGCAGTGAAGCAACATGGGCTCCACACCCCGAAGCTTGCCTTCCAGCAGCTTATACAGCCCTGAGCAAGAAGCTTCCCTCCTCCATGCCTGCTTCCTCATCTAAAACAGAGATGAGGGCAGGACCCACTGCACTGGGCTGCAGAGGGGATTAAACAAGCTTTTTGGGAAAAAAACAGCAGACACTGAGCACCCAGGATCTCATAACCACGTTAAGGACTAAATATGGTGATTTAATTTAAAAAATTCTGTATCATCTACCGCCACCCCACCATGCTGGACTGTCTCCTATCAACAACAGCACCTTAGAGTGGCCTGTGCTTACTGGTTAATTCAACAAACCTTTCTTAAGCACCAACTGTGTGATTGCATTATCCAGGCTGGCGAATCTGGGATGGAGGAGTAAGGGGCATTTAGGAGTCCACAATAAGTTCTTATTAACTTGCCAACATGAGCAGCCATGACTAGTAAGGACAACATAACCATAACCACAGTTCTGGTCACCGAGCACCAAGCTAGAGATCCCAGGCTCAAGGACTTGAGTGCATTAACTGGTTAATTTTCCGAGAGGAAGGCAACCAGAGTTATATTAATGCCCCCATTTTCCAGAGGAGGAAACCGAAGCAGGAGGCAGGAAATCACGAGTTGCGATATAGCTCTGCCCACTCCCCCACGCACCCACCCACCCACGCTGGTTAGAGGGCAGGGGATCGACTCTGGCTGGATTCAGGATTCAATGCCCCAGAAACTGAAAAGACTTCCTGTTAGTGGAAATGCAGTGTGGGCCGTGGGGGCTCCAGGCTCCCCTAATTGGAGCTGTGAGTGCCCTGAAGGCGGTTTGAGGGTTCGTCCCAGGCAGAGCAGCCCAGCCCTGGCCTGGGCACCAGTGGTTCGGAATCTGCCCCAACCGCTGGACCAGAGGCCAGAGCACGGTCCGTCAGTACCACAGCGGCGGAGCAGAGACCGGGAGGGAGGGACAGCAAGCGGAGGGCCAGCGGGTCTGGCCGGCCCGAAGAGGGAAACAAGCAGGGGCCACGCGTGGGTCCCGCCCGCCTTGCCCGGTGCCAGGGCAGCAGTCAACGCGCGGGGTGGAGCCGGCTGGATGGGGGAAGCAGGCCGGGCGCGGGGAAGGCGGGTGCCGCGCTCACCACAGCGCCGTGCGCTCCCGCGGGTGCCGCAGCCGCTCAAGTGCGCCCAGCGTGGCGGGCAGCGCGTGGGCCGCGTTGCGCGCCACCAGAGCGATGAGGACTCGGGGCGCCTGCAGCGGCGACTCGGGGCTCCAGCGTTCCTCCGGGAAGTAGGCGGCGGCGCCCGGTGGGCCGCCCGGGGGCGGCAGCGCCAGCAGTAGCAGCAGCAGCAGCACCGGGCGCAGCCGCCAGCGCCGCCTGCACGCGCGTGGGGCCGCCGCCATCGCTCCACGCGTCGCCTTTAAGCCGCTTTTCTGCCGGCGGACGCGGACCGCGCCCTGAGCCAGCCACCGGGCCCCGCCCTGCCGCGCGCCTTAAAGGGGACGAGAGTGCCTGGAGTGAATCAGCCTTCTGGGCCGGCTTCCCGGACCCGTCCTCCCGAGGGCCTTAAAGGCTCAAAGTGCTGCGTACGCGACTCCCACCGGGAGTCACGTCAGTCCCGCCCCGACGCCCCGCCCCCCGCTCCCGCCTTAAAGGCACAGAGTGCTCCTAGCGTTCCGGTTTCACGTGACTCAGTGCCATAAAGGTGTCAGAGCTCACAACGCCCCGTTCCTCCCTACACCCGCCCCCGCCTGGACCTTCCCCTGATACGCCGTGCCACTTCCATTTGTGTAGGATCCAGTCTCTGCCACCAGGCGGACCTGGCTAGTTAGGACCTGGTTTCAAAGGGCTGTTGGGTATTAAGCCTGCGGTTTCTAGAGTCCCCAGACCTGGCTTCAAATTCAGCCCCCACTGTGGACTCCCAGTGAGAGCCTCAATTTGTCTATTTGTAAAATAGACACCTTACCGACACCGCAGGGTTGGCGTCAGATGGAGCCAGATGATACTTGTAAGCGCTGAGCACGTGCTCCGCAGGTGGGGCGGGAATTTCCATAGAAATGCTGCTAAGGGATTGTTTCCCAATGCTCCAATGTACTTTCTTTTTTTTTTTTTTTTTTTTTTTTAAAAGAGTTTCTTTTTTTTTTTTTTTTTTAATTTTTATTTATTTATTTGACAGAGAGAAATCACAAGTAGTCGGAGAGGCAGGCAGAGAGAGAGAGGGAAGCAGGCTCCCCGCTGAGCAGAGAGCCCGATGCGGGACTCGATCCCAGGACCCTGAGATCATGACCTGGGCCGAAGGCAGCGGCTTAACCCACTGAGCCACCCAGGCGCCCCTCCAATGTACTTTCTAATGGATTGGTTTTGGGTCGTTCTTAAAAACTAAGTTTTAAGAAGGATGCTCAGGTATACATTTGTTAATATGATGGTGAGGGGAGAGATTCAGTATTGTTACGTAAAATTCAGGGTCCTGCGACCTTGTGCTCAAAGGGACAGTAGGGCCTGAACTGAAGGAAGTAAGACAGGGAGGTGGGCTTGACCCAAATGCCTCAAATCTCCCAGCATGGCTAGCGGAGTCACGTGATACTTGCCCTTCCTCCTCCCCATGTCCTTGTCCATCTCTCTCTTCGAATTTCATCTCTCCTTTGTTTCTGTTCTCCAGTTTGTTTGTTTGTTTGTTTTTCTACAACGGTCATTTGTTCAAGTTCAGTTTTTAGCTGAATATTTTGGAAACGTACCCTAAAATGTCCTGGTTACCTAACTGACTAAGGGGGTGAGGGATGGGAGTAGAGGGAAGAGATCTGGCCACACTTGGTCACTGCTGAATCCGAGTGGGGGCACACAGGGGTGTGCTTTTGGGGTGTATTTGAAACTTTCTATAACAAAATGGCAAAAAACAATTTTACACTCTATAGGCCTGACAAGGAAAGATCAGTCATATTAAGTGAGAAAAACAGAGTGACAAGACACGTCCCATACCCTGATCAACTGAGAAAAGACTGAAAGTTTTTAAACCAAAAGCAAATAGTGATTTGTTTGTTTGTTTGGTTGGTTACAGATTTTATTTATTTATTTGACAGAGATCACAAGTAGACAGAGAGGCAGGCAGGGGTGGGGAAAGCAGGCTCCCTGCTGAGCAGAGAGCCTGATTTGGGGCTGATCCCAGGACCCTTACTTAGATCATGACCTGAGCTGAAGGCAGAGGCTTAACCCATTGAGCCACCCAGGTGCCCCACAAATAGTGATCTTCTCAAAGAGGGCAGGATGACAAGTTCTTGTTGTTCCAATTTTGCAGAATTAGCATCACATTCTGGGTTAAAAATTAAAACAAAAACAAAAAAATCCCACCCAGCTGTACAAGGGCTATGAAACACGAATCTATCTCAGAAGTTTGAGTTGGAGGGTAAAGTCAGGAAAAGTGAAGAAAATCTTTCTCTTTGGGGAGGCTAAAAACTCCAGGGAGGAATGGGAGGAAACCATTCCCATGCAGCATGTGTATTCCCCTCTGAAAGCTGAACCAGAGAAGCACCGTGGGGAAATCCCTCCGGAATCTGCTCCGGAAGCAGCTGGAAGGCTTGTGATAGGGAGAAGCTGCCAAACCCCAAGGAGACAGATGACTCTTCCTGGCAAGCAGAGGGAAGTCAGCAAATGCTTCACTCTCAGCGGGGACACTTGAAACCAAGTTAGAATTTGGAGCAAATAAATAAACCCAAAAGACCCCCAGCAGGTTGAGAATAAAAGTACCTGTAACCTGTATAACAAAGCATTCATAGCTTTAATATACAAAGAGTTATTAGAGATCAATAAGAAAAAGATAAAACCTCCTGAAGAGAAAAGTAGGGAAAAGTCATGAACAGGCAATTCACTTAAAACAAAACAAAAGCAGAAACATAAAAATGGCCAATAAACATATTTTTAGGTTCAGTGCCACCATGAGTGAAATTTAAACAATGAAATGTCTGCGTGTGTCTCAAGTTGACTTTTTTCTTTTATGAAACTGTCTAGTGTTTGGAAAGGATATGGAGAATATGCAAAAATGCTGTTGATGGGAGTATAAGAAAGAGGCCAGCTTTTCTGGAGAGGAATGAAGTGGAGGTATGAGGATTATAAAAGCCTTGAAATGGTGCATATGTTTGACTCCAAATTCTGTTAGTAGACATTTACCCAATGGGAATAAGGACCGAGGTGGCCTAAGATTCAACTGCAGAATGTTCTGGGAGGAGGCAGTGGGCAGAATGGCTGGACCTCAGTGCCAGAGGCTGGCTGCCCAGAGCGAGTTCCTCTCTGAGCCTCAGCTTCCTCATCTGTAAAATAGAAAGTATCATCAGGAGGCAAAAACATATCAAATGCCTGACACATAGTAAATGCTCTGGACATGGAAGCCCTCGTAAAAGAAACTAGGCAGAAAATGACAAGCACCCAGGAGATGCGTGGGCCAAGGAGAGGAACAAAGTTTCACAGAATAGAAGCTAAAATAGTTCTTAAACACACAAAAAGATGCTTAATCTCATCTCCAACAAGACATGCTTGTAAAAATGATGCCAAGACACCATTATTCACTCAGAAGATCTAAGAAATCCTGAGTCAGCTGGTAGCCTGTGCTGCTGGGGAAATGGGCCACCTTTACATGGGGGAGGGGCAGCAGGTGGGACCAGCCTGGTGGAGAGTGCTCTGGAAACTGCTGTTAAAATGCCAAACACAAAGGCTCGAAACTCTGAGATTTCACACTGGGGGATTTACCCACAGAGACCTGCACATTCCTGGAAAGTATGTACAACGTCATTCCCTGTAGCACTAACAGCTAGTTGGAAGACTAACTAGTTAGAAGAAGTAAAATGGCCATCACTGGGTATATTCTGTCAAATGGATTAAGGGGCCTGTTTGCAATCCTTCATTCTTGCTTGTGAATCCCCAAATATTCTGACCTCAGAAGTCTTTCTAAAACAGTTTAATCTCCATTTATCCCCACACTTGTGTATACTCATCAGTTTGTCTACAGTGATCGACTATGATCACTATGACTAGGCCAGATCAGCAATGTATGAGTGTATCAGTTAGCTATTGCTGTGTAACAAATGATCCCAAAAGTTAGCAGCTAAAAACAACACACATTATCTCAGAATTTCTGTGGGTGAAAAGTATGGGGGCGCTCAGCTGGGTGGGTTCAACAGCAACACTCAAGGGGACTGAGCTGTGAGCTGTTCTAGAATCCTGCACCCGCCCTGGGTTCTGAACATCCAGGTTACAGTTGTCCTGCCCACCAGTCTGCTTCTAGGTGGACCAGTTGTTTTCTGCCACATCTCAGGGAAGTCCCCATGATGCATTTCCATCTCACGACTGGAGCTGAGGATCTCTGCCCTGCCAGCAGCGTCAGCCACAGCCCTACATTCACTTACTGCTCCAACAAAGAGTTCGTTGTAGGATCCTGCAGCAGGAGGCCAGGCTGCCCTGGCCCTGAGCCTGGCTCCCTATACCCATCTCCTAGTACAGCCCTTGCTTGCAGTGGCCCCGAGGCTCCCATCACCACAGTCTTCCCTTGCAGTGTTGAGAACTCCATGAGCTTGACCAACTGGCTGGGTCAGGAGATAAGGTATATGTTGTTCCATCCAGGAATCCACACTTACAACCATCCCTCCCACCCCATGCCAAGCCCCCCCACTCCCCCAACAATTCACTGGCATGACCCAAGAGCTTGTGATGTCCTCACCTACTGCTGTCTGGTCCCATGGGGCCTCCGAGCAGCCATCCAGAATGCAGGACACGTCTCTGGCACCAAGGGCCCTTTTCAATTCTAAAGCGAGAGATAAACGCTTGCACCCACCTGAGGATTCCATGCATTCCCTCAGAGAGGTCACAAGAGGGCAAAGGATGGGAGGAAACATCTCAACCAGGAATCCAAAACAAGTGGTTCAAATAAGCCTCTCTCCGTACCTGTGCTCACAGCAGACAAGGCTAGCCGATCCCCACCCCTTCACTGAGCCCCCCACCAGTCCCACCAGTCCCCAACACAGCATCCCAAGCAGACATTACAAGTCAATTAAGGATAGAATACCGCTACCTGTAAAACCTCTAGGACAGAAACTCTCTGAGATTACCTGTTTCTGGATTTCCACCCACCCCCCATTAGAGAATAGCTTTTCCTCCACTGAAAATGCCCCTTTCCAAAAAGAAAAGAAAGAAAGATAAAAAGAAAAGCCCCTTTTCTAAGGGAACTTAGGGGGTTCTTTTTGCATGGATGCCCAAGGACCAAAGACATCCTCACCTTTACCTCCTGGTTCCCAGAACCCTACTGTCTTTGGCTTTCTCCCAAGAAAGGGGAGAGCTACCTGAATCCATCCTTTGCCTCCAGGACTGTGCCCTCAGCCTCCTCCTTGGCTTCCGGTCTGGTCACTGTTGCCCTCTGCTCACACACCCTCCATGGCTCCCCATTGCCTGCTCAATAAAGCCTAACCTCCTGAACCTCCTGTGCCTGTTATTTCAAGCCCTGCACACCTGCCCCAGCAGCCTCCTCTCCTTCCGTTCTCCTTCATGCCCTCTGCATCAGCCACATGGATGCCACGCCATTCCCTCAGCCTCACATGGCGCATCCCAGCGCACGTTTCTGCAGTCTCAGGCACTGGCTCATATGCAAACTGATGAAGCAAGAAGGAGAAGAGAGGGTTCTGGAGCCGCTGCCCAGCCCAGAAGATCCAAGAACTCTGGGGGCTTCAATGTCAGCCCGGAAAGAACAGGGAGTTGCTGAATGAATAAATATAAATGTCTACCCCCAACTTCTCCATTTTGCCTCCTTCCCCCCATCCTAAGACATCCTACACACTCCTCAGAGCCTTGTTCCAATGCCCCCTCCTTTAGGGAACTGCCATCAGTGCCCCTCGAAGACTCGCTCAGCCCATTCCCATCTGTCCCAGTCCTACCCTCCATCAACGGACTAGTATTGACAGGAAGTAAGAGGTGATAGGGAATGTGGTAGAGGCTGCTACACACAGCCAGGGGTCACGAGGCTTCCTTGAGGCAAAGAGGAATGGGGTTTACCTCCATCGATCCTCTGCAGCAGGACCCCCTGGACGATGTCTTTATAGATGCCCTTGACGGTCAGGGCTGGGCTACCCACGGCAAGGACGTCTCCTTCGAACTCAAGCAGCTCCTGGAACAGAGGCGGCTGAGGGGCTAGTCTGGAGGGGAGGGTGGCCACTCTGATCCTGTTTAGCTGGGGGGGCCTTGGGATTAAATTTCCTCATCTCTAAAATGGACTCCTTGATCCATATGCCCTCAGGTTGTTGTGGGGATCAATGAAACAGCACATCACATCTTACTGCGCATAGGGCAGGCATCTCCACTAGCCCTCCCACCCATCTTCCCTGGCAAGAGGATCTTGTCAGCCACTGAGGCAGACCCCTCCCTGATGCCCCTGTGTGACCAGGCCCCTGTGACCTTCTCTCTCACCCCCTTCCCATGCCCTCACTCACCAAGCTCCAGCCATGTGCGCCTCCTCACTATTCCTCCCACACACCAGACACTGGCTGACCTCAGGGTCTTTGCACCTGCTGTGCCTTCTGCCTGGTCCATGCTTCCCCAGGACATGGCTCATGCCCTCAGTTCACTGCTTCTCGAGTGTCATTCTCAGTGAGAGCCTTCCTGACCATCCGGCAAACCCCCCAACAGACACACATTCCCTCTTTGCCTCCCCACTTCCCTAAGGCCCATGTCACCCACTGATATGCGATGCCTGGGTGCATTCACCCACCCCCCTCTCCAGATTTCAAATGACAGATGCTGAGCACTCTCATGGGAGAAGCAGAGAGCATTGTGGGAGCCCAAAGAGCCATACATCCCAACCATAGGGCTTAGGGAACAAGAGTCTCTTATCATCACAGTGACTCCAAGGGAGAGAGCACTCTGCCCACTTTACAGAAAGACAGAGACCCTTGACTGTCCTCTAGGATGTGCGCATGCGTGCCCTCTTACTCACCACTGTGCAGCTCCCCTCCAGCTGGTGCAACACAAAGGGCAAGAAGATGGAGAGCAGCCACCCACGGGTAAAATTCCTCTGCACTGAGCCACTGTCTGACTGGAACTTCTGCCGGACACACACAGCAGCCGGTCCAGGGGCCATCGGAGTACCCAGGCCATGGGAGTAGCCATGGCCACCCAGTAGACCTCACCTTCAGCACACGCCCCCGGACTTTCTCCAGCTGCTGGGCAGCCTGGGTGCAGTCCAGGGCTGTGGTCAGACACTGGTCTGCCAGTTGTAGGAAGGTGGCCACGGCGTCAGCCATAAGCTGTGGAAAGAGCATCTCATAAGCCCCCTGGGAACCCACACTCTGGCCTTTTGGGCCCTGTGCCTACCCGGCTGACCCTTCTTGGCATCCAGACTAACCTGATCAGCCACTTTCCCCCAATTTCCTTTTTGTCTCAAGAAACAGCCTCTCCCTCCACTCAGGACCTGGGAGTCATGCAAACAGTGGGAACCTATGTATAATCTTGGCAGAAAATGCCCTTCCCTCTGGAGGATGGTGCCAGAGTGCTCAGTCTGGGGAGCAGAGGGCTGGTCGGAGTTCCACCTCTTTAGCTGAGTGCTCTTGTGCAGTGTACAAAATGAACAACTGTACCAGGCAGCGCTTGGTCTTCTCAATCCTTGTCTCCTTCACCCACCTTAGCAGGTCCCATTCCCTTGGCCTACAAATGCACCCCACTTCTCTCTATTAACGGCACCCATTCTAGTTCAGGCCTCCTTCTTGCCTCCTCTAATCCTGCCCCCAACAGCCTCTCTTCCCCACAGCAGGTAGGGCTTCCTAAATCTTGAATCTGGTCATGCCCCTCCCCTGCTCACATACCTGCTGGGGCTCCCCACTGCCCTCAGGACAGAGCCAGACCCCTTAGCCCCATATTCAAGTTCCTGACCCATCTTCCCACCCACTTTGATGGCATATCTCCTACCTTTCTGCCCTCACTTGAAACATACAACCCAATGTCTCCAAATGGCTTCATTTTCCCCAAATGCAGATAGACTCCCTCACCTCCTGGTGCTGATCCACACTATTCCCTCTACCCAGGACACAACCCATCCCCCATTTTCCCCCCTGCTGCCTCAGTTCAGAAGTTCTCTCCTCCTGAAGGCCCTCCTAACACTGGAGATGAATTGCACACCTCCCCAGGGCTCCCACAGCACCCCATGTGTTCCCACCACAACTCTGCCCACCACATGGGAGCCCAGGGAGGGAGGCCAGGTCTGTTGGTCATCATGATCTCCCCAGCACATTCTTGGCACCCGTTCAGTGGACGTGGCTGCCCCCACCTCCTTCAGCCTTCCACTCCCCACTCACCTGCTGGGCAAGATCCTGGGCCCCAAACATCAGGCTCCGCGTTCCAAAGAAGCCAAATGGCACCACCAGCTGCCTCAGGCGCCCCTGGCTTCTCTCAGCCTCACGGTAGCAGGTCTGCATCAGCTCTGGGTCCCATGGCATCTCCCCAAATGAGTAAACCTGGGCTCCACAGGCAAGTGAGAAAAATACCATCAGTAAATGGAAAAGAAAGGCCAAGGATCTCACAGCCAATTCATAGTAGGAGAAACGCGAATGAAAACACATCCCACCTCAGCCACCCAAAAAATGCATAATAAAAGTAACAGGTATGGTGTGATGGACATAAAATGGTAAAACCTGAAAAAATGGATAACATGCAGTGCTGGCATGACTGAGAGGAAATAGGCACAGCCCTTGTCACACCTATACCCACCACCTGATGCCCTCTCTGTGCTGGGGAGCTCTGCAGCTGCAGAAATGAAGTAATCCAATATGGTCTTTGTCCTCAAGGAGCTCACAGAGAAGTTGGGGGAGGTAAACTATAGACTAACAACTACAGGGGTGTGTAAACCCATCTGTGAGGAGGGCCGCACAAGTAGCTGCGGATGCAGAGAAGAGCAGGGAAAGTTCCTGGAGGGGATGATTATGAAATGGAAGCTTAATGAGCTCAAGTTTTCCTGGCACTTAGTCGGTCTTCATTTAATATCAGAAAAACTGAGGTGACCTCCATGGAGCAGAATTCACTGGCTTAGGGGATGGGGTGGCCTCTGACAACAAAGGAATGGGAAAAGGAGGAATCTGAAGGTAGGTGGCTCCAGACTTATGTTAGTAAAATGCTACTCTTGTCATTTTACTCCTCTCTCCAACCATGGTTTAAACTGTGGCCCCAATGACCATAACATAGTGGTCTACAACAAGTAAAAAGCAGCCTACAACAAAGTTAAGAAAAGGTTTTCAAAAGAAGTTTTCAAGAAAGAGGAAAAAGAGTTCACGCAACTCTTCTGTAAAGCCAATACACTGTCCATTGGATGAACACACACACACACACACACACACACACACACACACGAGTCACCTCCTTGCGCAGCTGCGTGCCAGAGGAGCTCCCACGCAGATGGCCAGACAGGCGGTCCATGCCCTGAGCTAGGAGGGTCTGCACTGCCGAGAGCACGGCTCCCATGGTGCTCAGCAGCTTCTGCGTGACCAGGGACAGCTGTGTGTCCACCTTTCCGTGAAGGCACGACTCCAGGGGGCGCTGGACCTCGACTGGGAGTGGAGGACACTAGCCTGGGTCTCCTTCACAAGGTGCTCCGCAAAGGGCGTGGAGGCGGCCCGGGCTCAGCACGAGGAGGAGGACAAGAGCTCAGACTCTGAGCACCCTTTTATACCATTTTATACAGGAGAAAACTGAGGTTTGGCGTAGGGCAGCAGTCAGCGCGAAGTCCCACCGCCCAGAGGCAGAGCCCGGATTCCAAGCCGGTTCTTTTGGTTACTGAGCCGAGTGGGAACCTCCGCCATCTGACCGGGATATCCCAAGTCAGGTTGACCACTATCGGCGCCTCCACCAGTCTCCCGACTGGGTGTCCCTCCCTCTTGACCCCACCCGTGTCTCGCATCTCGGAGCCTCGGCCACGCCCAGACTCCCACCGACACCTAGTCCCTTGTGCTCACCCTTTCTCCCACCCCTTCTCCCACCCCTCCTCCCACCCCGCCCTGCCCTGCTGGGTCTGGGGTCCGAATTCTCGGCCCCACCCCTTACACCCACCCTCACACCCACCCGGTTCCCCTTCCACCTCTCAGGCTCCCGGCCCCGCCCCTCCCTGCCAGTCCCGGTCCCCAGGCCTCACCCCGCAGCCTCCCCGCCAGGCGCTCCCGCTGCCGCAATATCTGGTCTACGTCGGGCCGGATGGTTTTCTCCAGGACCGCGAGCAGCTCGTCCTTTTCTGGCTGGAAGGCGCGGAGCCCGGCGGAGGCCTCGGCAAGGACCGCGGCGTGCACTGCGTCTAAGAGCTGCCCGGCCCGGCCGAGGGGACCCCACACGGGCCAGAGGCGCAGGACGGAGCCGTGATGGGGCGGGGGTGCGAGAACAGAGAGACCAAGACGGAGACGCAGAGAGACGGCGGAAAGAGTTTCGGGGACAGACGAGAGGAGGGGGAAGATGGGCCCCCGGGTAGGGCCCCCATCCGCCTCCGCGACTCCCCGCGTGTCCCGGCCCCCCCTCCGCGACCCCGCGCCTACCTCGGTCCAGGCCCAGGCACGGTTGCGCCTGGCCCCCCGCAGGCCGGGCAGGGTCTGAGCTCGCAGCGCCGGCAGCAGCTTCCTCATCAGCACCCAGGTCAGCACCTGCGGGAGAGGGGACCGTGAGCGCCACGGAGGGCCTAGGGGCTCCCGGGGACGGCCTTGCTCGGCACTGACCTCAGCGTCCGAGCCCAGGGTCACGTCGTCATCGCCAAAATGGCCTTGGTGCTGACGATAGAGTCTTACGGCGTCCAGGAAGGCACGGGCGGCGGGGGCCTGACTTCGCTGCAGGACTGAGGGGGCAGCGCCTCAGGGCCAGCCCACTCCTCCTCTGCTCTCGCCTCCGCCTGGCTCCCCATCGCCCGGGAAGGAAGCCCTCCACCCCCTCACCGGGTCCCAGAACGCCCAAGCCTCATCACCTCCAGACCTTTGCTTGAGCAGTGCCATTTGCAGGGAACACGGTGCCCCGGGACCATCACCGGCCCAGGCTGCACAGCCACCACCCCCCCCCCCCCCCCCCCCCCCAAAGGTATATTTGTGCACTCAACGACCTGCTCAACATATGTGTTGGTCCTGTTCCCTTCTTCAGCCGGCTGACCCCTTATCCTTGTCAGACCCCAGCCTTGACAGCCCCTTCCTCCCCTCCTCCGTGTAGCCCTCCCTGATCTCCCAGGCTGAGCTGCTGCAGGGCTGTGTCCCCATCGTAGCCCTGGTTGCTTCTAACTGCCTGTTGTCGCTTCTGTCTCCCTCCACAATCCATTTCATAAGGAAACTAGAAGCTTTGAGGTGACCCCATAGCCAGCAGGAGCAGAGCTCCTGACCCACTGCTGCCTGGCCTTTCCCAGGACCCACCTGTGCCACGAAGCCGGATGCCACCCTGGAGGGCTAGCCTCCAGGCTTGCTGTGCTTCTCCTGTGGCTGCAGAGAAACACAGATGCCGGCGGAAGGGGTGCTGGAGGAACAGGGGGAAGTTCACCGGCATTTCCAGGAGGGGGTCAGACTCTTCCTGTGTATGCTCTCCTGCAAGTGGGCAGAGGGGATTGTCTTCATTCATGCACTCACTCTACAATCATTCATTCACTAGAAGAAAACACCCATGACGGGCTGAGAGGAGCCGTGCGGTTGCGCAGTTGCTTGGTAAGGATGAGCTATGCCATCATTATTGCACTCTCCTTATTCTTGCTCAGTCCCAGGGGGAGGTGGGCCCACGATGGACATCAGCAATCCCTCCCAGCATTGTTTCCCAGCCTCAGTATCCTCCTTAACCCAGAGGCCTGGGCAACCACCGCTAATCGGGCTAAGCTGGCATGCGATTTGAGCCCGGATTGCCCCTGGGGTCTCAGCCAGGTCCAGATTCAAACCCGGCCAAGTCATTTTGCTCGCTCTATGTTTAGGGCGCAGTTTCTCTGTCTGAAACTCGGGTCTCTTGCCTGAAAAATGGGCTTCAAAGTGATACCAATGAGATATTGAGAGGACTGTTGGAAGGACTGTTGGGGGCACTGTTGTGGGGGCAAAATGAGTGAATTTCTTTTTGGTTACTTAATTTGGGGTGTCCTAAATCTTCAGTGTTTGGTTCTGATTTCCAGGGTGATACATGGGACCACAGTAAGATGGAATAATCCAGAAGGTATAAATTCCTGGTCACCCCAGCCCTTCAACCTTGGCCCACCCACCAGTGCCCATCTCCCCACATGCTCACTGACACCAGGTTTTACTGTTTTACCTTTGCTACTTGGATTCTTATCCAATGTTCTAGGTCTCCTTCTCTCTCTGATGAGAGTGGATATTTTGCTTGCTAGAGCTGGGGTATTCAGCCAAAGACAATGCTGCCCCAAGGGGACACCTGATAGTGTCTGGAGATATCTTTGATTGTCATACCTCTCATGGGGGGCGTGGAATGCTACTGGCATCAAGTGGGTGGAGTCCAGGGATGCTGTTCAACATGGTGCAATGCACAGGGTGCCCTTCCTCCCCTCGCCCCCACAAAGAATGATTTGGCCCCAACTGTCAACAATTCTAAGGTAAAGAAATCTGCTCTTGAGGATCCAGGAAACTTACCTGAGGAGACTGGGCAGAGAGTGTCCAACAGGTGGAGATATTCACGCTGGGAAGTCAGGACGGTATACCCTGTCAAGGTCGTGGAACCCAGGGGATGGCCCCCATTTTCATATTCCTATGAAAGGCATCGAGAGAACCAGCTTGGGACAGGTCTAGACTGTGCCTTCCATGTCCCAACTGTGGGATCAGGAGAAGGCGAGGGTTCACTAGGGAAGTCCTCCACCCCCCCTCCCTCCCTCCCCGTAGTCAAGCACCAGCACCCACTGTGTGCTAAGCTAGTCCCAAATATTGTATGAGGATTATCTCATTGACTCCTCACAGCCCTATGTGGCCTAGACCACCATTATCCCATTTCACAGAGATGGAAACTGAGTCCCAGGGACATAAGTGACTTGAATTCGCCAGCAGATGTGATGCATAAAGGACTCTCACAGTTTCAACCTCAGCTCTGCTAATGACCATGAGTAAATCCCTATTCCTAGCCTGGACCTCAGTTTACCTCCCTGGCCCAGCAAGAGATGGCCACCCCTCCCAGGCCAATCTCACAGGGACCCTCAATTCATAGCAGGTGACTGAAGAAAGGAAAGAGGACCACGTTGGGAGCTGCTGAGGGGAGTGGGATAGTGAGGCTCAAATGGAAGCGACAAGAGCCACTTGCTTACCTCCCTGTGGCTGAACCACTCCAGGCGGCCATCCCCACGCAGGACACAGAAGATCGGCTGCCACCGAGGCGGATGGCCCCCAAGCTGGGTCAGAGGCCCTCGGTGCTCACGGACTCGGGGAAGCTTCTGTAGGAGGGACCAGTGGATGTCGGGGGCCCAGATCGGTATCCCCATGTCCAGATCACCTAGAAAACACCCTCCACCCATCCCAGGCGCCACCAAGTACAGGACTTGGGCACTGATGTGATCGCACTGCTCTTCTTGCTCACGTGCTAAGACTATGCACTTGTTTGGGACACTTCCAAATACACACTGACTTCATTCCCTCCCACAGCCCTGGGAGGCAGACGCTTTGTCATCCTCTCATCACTCGGAAGCAGCCCACCCCTGACTTGAGCCTCGGATGAGACCCCAGCCCCTCGCCAATATCTTATTTATTTATTTATTTGACAGAGAGAGAGAGGGACAGAGATCACAAGTAGGCAGAGAGGCAGGCAGGGGTGGGGGAAGCAGGCTCCCCACTGAGCAGAGAGCCTGATGCGGGGCTCAATCCCAGGACCCCGAGATCATGACCTGAGCCAAAGGCAGAGGCTTAACCCCCTGAGCCACCCAGGCGCCCCCACCGGCCAACATCTTGATTGCAGCCTGTGAGAGACCCTAAAAGAAAGAACTCAGGAGGCTGTGTCTAGATTCCTGACCCACAGCAACTTTAAGATAATACATGTGGGTTGTTTCCAGCCACTGACAGTGTGATGTGTTGTTTCGTAGCATTATCTAATTAATACAAGAGGGATTGCTGGGTCACGGAGCAGGTGTAGTCCGCCTTCCTGTGAATCAGCAAGTCCTCTGTCCACAGACCCCTCCCTTGGGCAGGGTGGGATATCCTTTGTTTTAATAATAAAACCCTTTGTTTTATTATCTTTGTTGCTCTTCTCACTACCTGGCCACCTGAATTGTGTGTGTTTTGTTTCATCAGTGGGTCCCAGAGCAAGGCCCAGATGGTGCCCAATAAATATTCAATGAATAAATTAACTGTATTTGTGATATTTTCATTCTTTGATGGGGTGGTAGAAAGTCAGGTGCTTGTTGAATGGTTCTACAAACTTTCTCTGAGGTCTGAGATTTTTCATAATAATATCATTAAAACATTGTTATAGAGGGGTGCCTGGGTGGCTCAGCCTGTTAAGCGTCTGCCTTTGGCTCAGATCATGATCTCAGGGTCCTGGGATCGAGCCCCATATCAGGGTCTCTGCTCATCAGGGAGCCTGCTTCTTCCCACTTGTTCTCTTTCTCTCTCTCTCCCTCCCCCTCTCTCGCCATCTCTGCCTCTCTCTCTCAAAGAAACAAAGAAAAAAATTAAAAACTTAAAAAAAAATAAAATCCTTAAAAAATAGTTATAGAAATGATGTATAAAATAAGTATATTATAAAGTGTTCAAACTGAAGCAAGGGGAAATCCCCCTACACTGTTTGAACCCCAGTGTCAATGGTTTCCTGGGCCCAGTGGCCAGAACCTACAGGTGGCAAGAGGTGCAGGTGGGGACGACACCTGGAGTCCTGAGATGCCCCAAGCAGGACAGGGAGCGCCCCAGGTGAGAGAAGGCTCTGCGTCCACAGGGCTGGGAGCCTCCAGCCCAGGTCGGGTGCGACTGGGTAAAAGGCATCCGAGAAAGATGGGATAACTCGGAGCTCTTGATTAGGGCAGGGACCCAGCAACTAGCATGGGCTCCAGGGTCAAATCATGCCTCGCCTCTTCCTGACAGGGTGACCTCAGGCAGGTCACCTCACCTCTCTGTGCCTCAGTTTCTTCTCTGGTCAAAGACTCATTTCACAGGCTGGCAAGGACTGGGGCAGTGGTACAGGGCATGTGGAGCCATTCGTTAGCTCAGGAGACATCTGGAGCTGGACTGGGCAGCTCCACAGTCTTTTTTTTTTTTTTTTTTTTTTTAAAGATTTATTTTATTTGACAGAGAGATCACAAGTAGGCAGAGAGGCAGGCAGAGAGAGAGAGAGAGAGGCAGAAGCAGGCTTCTTGCTGAGCAGAGAGCCCGATGCAAGGCTCAATCCTAGGACCCTGAGATCATGACCTGAGCTGAAGGCAGAGGCTCAACCCACTGAGCCACCCAGGCGCCCCTCCGCAGTCTTAAGTTCCATCAGCAAACTCTTCTTGACCTCCTCCTATGCATAGTCATCACGTGGGCACAAGGGATATGGCCCCCGCCCTCACAGGGCAGACGAGGGAGGGAGGCAGATGTGTGACCCAAGGCTTCCCTGGAAAAGCATCAGGATGGGGATCCCAGAGGAAGCACCCAACCCAGGAAGGGGCTGTGGTGATCAAGGAAGGCTTCTTGGAAGAAGCGTGGCTGGAGCATGAGGAACACCAGGAAGAGTGCCCTGGGCAGAGGGTACCATGTGTGCAAAGGCTTGAGGGTCCAACGGGCGGGCTTCACGCTCCATCAACAAGGCAAGCCTTTTCTACCTTGAGAGCTTTTGCATGGACTGTGCCGCCTGCCTCGAATTTCCTTCCTACTCTGGCTTCCAGATCTGGTTCCTTCTCATCTTTTACATCTCAGCTCAGAGAAGCCCGCCCTGCACCCCAGCTCCCCGCCCCTCGACACTGCCTTTCATCTTGTCTTCAGAGCACATATCAGAAGTCCTCCAGTACCATGACATGCTAACTTGTTTGCTCACTTCTTCCCCAGTCAGACTGTGAGCCTGGAGGCGGGGGGGGGGGGGGGGGGGCACTGCAAAGCAGGATCCTTCCTCCACCAATGCTGTGCGCTCCCGGCCCATATATCCAGCCCAGGGCATGGTCTGCTGTAGGTGCCCAGTGAATGTTTATTCAAAGAATGAATTTTTAACAATCTCCCTAGGTCTTGGTGTCTCCTATAGGGTAAAGGTGGAAGGCAGGAGGGCCCCGCAACTGAACCAAAGTCCCCCCAACTCCCGTCTCCCTCCCTTAGCAACCCCTCCCTTTGTGGCACCCACTTTACTGCGCATCAGCTGACATCCGGCTGGCTCCCTGGGCCCCAGCTCACGGGAGATCTGTTGCAGGACAGAGGCTGCCAGCTGCTCCCGGTAGCAGGGCAGGAAGTTCCTCAGCAGGGTGTCCACCTGGCCTGCAGCGACAAGGGCATGGTAAGGTGATAGACTCAGAACCCTGAAGACCTGCCTGGGGAGGGCAGAATAGGCAGAGAGGCCACTGGTGAGCTCCTGCCCTTGCCCCAAAGCTGCCCAACAAGATGTGCTCCAGATTCCACTCACCATCCATAGACTGCTTGTAGCCACGTGGGGGTCAGAGGCGGGGGAAATGAGTGACTCAGGCTTAATTTATAACTGATGCACAATAAACTTTAATTACATAAAGCATACGATCTGATGAAATTTGACACCTTTACACACCCTAGAAACCATCACCACGAACAAGATAATGAACAGATCCATTCCACCCCAGTTTCCTCTGGCCCTTTCCCTGGAGAGAGTTTCTGAATATTTTAAGCCTCACCCCAGCACCAGGGAACTTTCTGCATCTTGATCTAGAAAGTGATCGCACAAGTGTTAAAGTCCTTCAAGCTCTTCCCCTAAGATGTATGCACTTGACTGTATGTAAAACAAATCCATATCTGCTGCCTGGAATGTGGACCTAATGGCTGGAGCTTCAGCAATTATTATGTGCTATGAGACGGCCTTAGGTACAGAAGCCATGAGTGGTAGAACCATGAAGTGGAAGGAGTTCAGGAGTCTAACTTATATGAGGCTGCCTGCCACTGTACTTTTCTATAGGCGGGAGAAGTAAATCTTTATCTTGTTTAAGCCACTATAGAAAAAAAACAAACAAAAAACAAAAACAACCAACATAGCAAAGAGTAACTTACTGAATCCTTACAATGGTTCCATGAGATAGACATTGTTGCTATCCCTGCTTTACAAATAAGAGAATGAGACCTAGAGAGACGAAGTCGTTCACCCAAGGTCACACAGTGAGTGAGGGTAGGGCTAAAGTGTGAACTTGCATGGTCTGAGTCCTTGCAAGACACACCACATGCCTGTGAACATGCTGTTCCCCCTACCTGGGATGCTCTTCCCACATCTCCTACCAACGAACTCCATCACAACCCTCCAGCCCTGGCTTGACCCTCAGCTCCTCAGTGGGCAGTTACCCACCCCTTTTCTTGCCCCCGACTTGGAGAACCTATGGGCTTTCCCACAATGCTTATCAGTCAACTGCTATTTTTGTAATTGTAACTTGATCTTCTTTCCTGGTCTAGGTCACGAACCCAGGAGCTGGGAACCATTCTTAACCCCACTGTGTCCTCACTACCCAGCACACTGGAGGTGCTCAAGCATGTGAGGGCACCAGCCACTCTTAGTCTTGAAGTGGAATCTGAGCCTGTTCCCCCTGCTGGTCCCCGTCCACCTAGTAAAACCATCCCAGGAGATCTGGCTGAGCCACCTCTCACCTGCTCCCTCGTCCTCATCCTGAGCCCATGCCCTGAATAGGGTTACCAGATTTACCAAATAAAAATATAGGTCATTGGGGTGCCTGGGTGGCTCAGCGGGTTAAGCCTCTGCCTTCAGCTCGGGTCATGATCTCAGGGTCCTGGGATCAAGCCCCACATCGGGCTCCTTGCTCGGCGTGGACCCTGCTTCCCCCAGCCCTGCCTGCCTCTCTGCCTACTTGTGATCTCTGTCAAATAAAGAAAATCTTTAAAAAATATATAGGTCATCAATTAAATTTGAATTCCGGATAAATTAGGTATCATTCTTTAGCATAAGTATGCTCCCGTGCAAAGTTTGGGACATACTTATACAAAACAAAAATATTCATCCCGTATCTGCAATTTACATTAGTAGGGCATCCTACTGTGTGTCTGACAACCTTAGCCCTGACCACCACCACCCCCACTCCCACCGTACCCCATGCCGGCTCACCCCTCAAGTGCTGCTGCTGCCGCTTGTCCAGGGGGCTCGAGGGCCGCCCACCCATCCTGCTGCCGTTTCTAGGGTCTCCCTCAGGAGCAAAGCAGACACTCCCTCCCCTCCCACAACCCCCAGGTTTCTGGGTTCAGGGGTACCCCGGGAGCAGGGCAACCAGTGAGGGGCTTGGATGCCGCTGAGACCAACTCCCTGGGAAGCCAGAGCATGGCCACTGTGTGAAATGTGTCGGGGGTGGGAGGGAATCCCCGCTCTACCCCTGCCCCGCCCCACCCTGCACCTGCGTCCTCCTGGTTCCCCTGGGGCCAAGGCCTTCAGAACTGCTGGTTTCTGCAGGGGCTGCTGGGGCAGCCCCAGGGGTGGGTTGGGGGTATGGAAGCCTAGAATCCTAGCATTGGAGGAGGGATGCAGGGCCCACACCAAGAAGGACAAACAGCAGTTGTCAGGTGTGTGAGGCAGGGAAGGAGGGTGGGCAGGGACAGGGACAAGGGGACAAGGGACAAGGGACAGGGACAAGGACTCCCCCCAGTGGGTGATGCTGGGTTCTGAGAGGACTCAGCACTGACCCAACAGTCCCCAGCAACCCCAGACTGGGGAGGCAGAGCTGAACAGACACCCCCAGTTCCTGGGAACTGTGCTGGGGCCAGGGAAGAGGGCGGGCGGCTGTTGGTGTACCGTGAACTGGTGCAATGCGTCCCTTGCGTTCCTGTCTTGTCAGCCTGTCCTCCACCAATGCACACAGCACCGGACTGGCTCAGGCTAGTTGGACCTCCCTACCCCTTCACACCTGTTTTCCCAGCACCTGGCAGAGAGCAGCCCTGGTGAAGGGAGGGTGAGCAGGAGCAGAATCTGTGCTCCAGGCTGAAAATCGGATCAAATGGGAATCTCACAGGCTTTCAAATGAGGGGAGTGTTGAGTTCCAGTGGCTGGAAGGTAGATGTGATGGCTGGAGCATATGCAGTCCACCTTGGACCACGAGGTGAACCCCACATAGTGACAGTGGCACAATTATGATTTAGGAGCAAGGGGTCCCTGAAGAGTACATGACATTGCTCCAACCCCGGGTGGCCTCCCTCCAGAGAGAGAGCTAACCCTCCATTTTGCTTAAACCACCAGAAACACTGTAATCCTCACCCATGCCCAGGATTCATTTCTCCTCTCAACAAACATCACTCCTTGCCAGCCCAAGTGTCATCCTTGAACTTTGTGCCAGGGATGCAGAAGTGGGCAACACAGACCATGGCTCCAGCCCCCATGAACCGTCAGTTGGCATACCAACGAAAGTGTCAGATAATGACAAAGTAAGGATGAAAGATGGAGCTGGAAGAGGTAGAAAGTACTAGTGGTGGAGCAGGATCGGGGAGATGTTGCACGGTGACCTCAAGCAAGTGAGCACCCACACTGTACACAAAGCTGGAGAAAAGAATACTGGGTAGTGGGCAGAGCACAGACAAAGGCCCTGAGGTGGGAATGTGTGTGGCAGGTTCCAGTAGAACACAAGGTGGGAAGGTGAGTGAGCTGCGGCTACAGGGAGAGGAGTGGAGAGGTGACGCACCCCAAAGGACCTCCATGTGGGGACCCCACGCCTCTCATCACATCCCTCTGCTTCTTGGCACCCCCCCCCCATCCTGGCTACTGCCTGAAACACTGGGGGCACGGCCACCTGCTGTTGCCCAAGCCCACGGCTGGGCTGCTTTCTCTGCTTTTCTTCATGTTTTCGCCCCGGGCCCTGTCCCACTTCCTCACTCACACATCTGAGTGACCAACCCAGACAAGATGTTGAAGGAAACTTCACTTTCTGTGGTTTTGGCTTCAGGGTTTCAACCCCCACAGCCTGATCAGGTGCCTCTGTGGGATGGGCCCAGCTGCCAAACCTGACAAAGCTCCACATGGCTGAGGGCTCCCATGCACCCACCAGCCTCCCCCACAAGGCTGATGGGTGGTCTGTATGCACAGTCAAGCTCTGGGAAAATGCTGCAGCCCTGATACATCACAGACTGAGGAGTCTCGGCCCATTCAACATTCAAGGCTCTGACAAGGCCTGCAGCACAGCGGGACACAGAGGCTGCCACTCCCCTGTGTGCAGGGAGGGCTCAGTTAAGTGTGTAGTGAGCTGAACAGTGTATACGAAAAGGATATGTCCCCAGGCTACTTTCAAAACAAAACAAAACACACATTGGTGAGGTGGTGAAGAAGCCTTGGGCACCAGCGGCAGGAACAGAAAATGGTATAGCTGCTGTGCAAAACGGTACAGAGGGCCTCAAAATTTAAACATAGAATCACCATATGAATCACCCTTTCTACTTCTAGGAATATCCCCAAAAGAATTGAGTCTGTAGTAGCTCTGTCACAGTGAGCAAAGTGTGGGAGCCGCCCAAGCAGCGGCTGGTGGATGGACGGGAAACTACACGGCATATGTGCACGGTGGAATGTTCTTCTGCCGTGGAAGGAGGAAGGAGGAAGGAGGTTCTGACCTAGCCTCCAACACGGATG
Organism: Mustela nigripes; assembly: GCF_022355385.1. Classification (NCBI taxonomy): domain Eukaryota; kingdom Metazoa; phylum Chordata; class Mammalia; order Carnivora; family Mustelidae; genus Mustela; species Mustela nigripes. The sequence continues at coordinate 13,500,722 of NC_081558.1, read as the reverse complement.
AACCTTGAAGACATTATGCTGAGTGAAAGACACCAGCCACGGAAGCACAAATAACGTGTAATTCCACATATGGGGGGTGCCCAGAGCGGTCAGAAAGTCGAATTGTGGGTGTCTGGGGCTGGGGGAGGGGAGAATGGGGGGCTGTTTTATAGGTGTAGTTTCAGATTCCCAAGAGTTCTGGGGATGGACAGCAGTGAAAGCAGAGAGAACATACTTAATGCCGCAAACGGGACGCTTAAAAATGATTAAGATGGTAAATTTTGTTACTTTTTAAACACACACACACACACACACACACACACACACACAGGCCATGTCCCCTGGAACCTCCAAGAGTGACCTTATTTGCAGCTGTAATTCTTAAGGATCTTGAGAAGAGATCACCCCGGATTTAGGGCTGCCTGATATCCACTGGCAGGTGTCCTTACTAGAATGGGAGAGGACACAGAGACACAGGGGAGGACATGTGACAAGAGCGGAGGAGACCAGAGCGATGAGTCTACAAGCCAAGGATGGCTGAGGGCTGCCAGCAGCCACCAAACTCCGGAAGAATGGCATAGGACAGACTGTCCTTCAGAGCCTCCAGAAGGATCCAAACCTGTGGACACCTTGATTTCAGACTTCTGACTCCCCCACCCCCGAACTGAGCAACCATACATTTTGTGGTCCTTTGCTCCGGCAACCCTGGGAAACTCACCCAGGGTACCCCATCCCTGCCCTCCCCTTGCTGGGCCAAGGGCTTTGGGTCACACACTCAGCTGGGGCATCCCTGCTCCCACCACCCACCAAGGACCACGAGAGAGTGGAGACTTCAAGCAAATGCTCCCTTTAATCTCTGGTCCCCCAGAGCCCTGGCCGGTGGGCTGAGTGCCCCCAGAGCAGGGCTGGCAGCCAGACCCTGAGGCCTTCCTGCGGCACCAGGTGGCTTTTTGAAAATGAAGCCTGGAGTGGTGGTGGCAGTGGATCCCAGCCCAGGAAGGTCCTGGCCCATGAGGGCCATTTGTGGTCCCCGCCGTGGAGTCCCTCGGAGCCAGCTACAACGTGGAATGCTTCTCAAAGGGCACCGTCAGGAGTCCAGCCGCTGCCTCGTCCAGGAACCAGCAAAGTTTCCCGGTGTGGGGCTGCACCAACGCAGCGGGGAGCGGGTTCTCCTCCTTGTCCTCCAAAATGCGCTGCATAGAAAGGGCAGGAGCATGAGGCACCCCCCAGCATCCACACAGCCCCTCAGAGCTCCCAGTTCCCTGCATGGACAAGACTGTCCTACTCTCAAGAGGTGATGTCGCCCTTCCAGCTGTCTTAGCCTCAGTCGGTCCCTGCCTTTTCTATCATCCGTGACTACAGGACACGGGAGTTGGCACACCTACCCTGCACAGACCGGGGTCACACTTGCATTCTGCGGATCACACCCTGTCCCTGTCACAAGTGCGCAGCTCTGCTCTCACACGGCGAAAGCAGCAGCAGATGACACATGAACAAATAGGCAGAGCCTGTTCCCGTGAAGCTTTATTCACGGACACTGCAATCCAGATTCCACGGAATTTTCATGGGTCAGAGAATATTCTCCTTTTTCTTCCTTTTCCCATCTGCTTTAAAATCCTTCTTAGGGGTACCTGGGTGGCTCAGTGGGTTAAGCCTCTACCTTCAGCTTAGGTCATGATCTCAGGGTCCTGGGACCGAGCCCCGCATCGGGCTCTCTGCTCAGCAGGAAGCCTGCTTCCCCTGCTCTCTCTCTGCCTGCCTCTCTGCCTACAGAGAGGCAAATAAATAAATAAAATCTCTAAAAAAGAATTCCTTCTTAGCTGGCGGGATGTGGGCCCATGGGCTGTGGCATGCTGATCACCCCATGTGACCTTACAATTAGTGGAAATTATAAATGCTGCTTTCTGATAGCTGGGCCTGCCCCATTCACTCTGTGAGGTCACCTCTATGCCCAGCCCCATTTTACAGGTGGGGAAGCTGAGGCTTGGGGGGACTCAGGTGAGTGTACTCTGAGCTAAAATTGCCTGGACTGACCCTCAGGAGGTCCACAGGGAGGAGCCCTCCCAACCCACCCTACAGAACGGAAAGTTGAGGCTTGGGGTGGAGGTGTGAAGTGGCTGCCCAAGGCCATGCTGGGCATCATGGGCAGAGATCCTGGTCTGCTGGATTCTTTATAGTCTGCACCTTTAACCCTAACACCAAGCCAGCCCATGAGGACATCTGGGCTCAACTGTTTGGGAGGATGAATTGTTATTTGTTAATTTTTTTTTTTAAGATTTTTTATTTATTTATTTGACAGTAGAGATCACAAGTAGGCAGAGAGGCAGGCAGAGACAGGAAGGGAAGCAGGCTCCCCACGGAGCAGAGAGCCCGATGCGGGGCTCGATCCCAGGACCCTGGGATCATGACCTGAGCCGAAGGCAGAGGCTTTAACCCACTGAGCCACCCAGGCGCCCCTATTTGTTAATTTTTTAAAAATATTTCCAGTTTCTCCCATAGTTGGTCTTTCAATGATGGCAATTACAATATATTTTTTATTATTTTGTTTACTTTTAATAGCTTATATATTCTATATTTCCCTAAAATATTATGTTTAACTGTCTTTCTTTTTTTCTTATTCCTCCTTTTTTACTTATGCTTCCTACATAATTTTCCTCCCTGATTAGTTTTGCCAAGGGTTTATCTTTGGAATCTAATACCACTAAGCTTTTAAGAATACTAATCAATACATTAATTTCTTTTTTTTGAAGATTTTTTTTTTCTTTTTTAGAGAGAGAGAGAGAGAGAGACCATGAGGAGGGTTGGGTGAGAAGCAAAGGGACAGTGAGAGAGACTCCAAAGAGGCACAGGCAGGCGTGGGGCTCAATCTCATGACCATGTGATCACCACCCCAGCTGAAACCAAGAGTCAGACGCTTAGCCCAGAGTCACCCTCCCCTTAACCAATTCATTAATTTCTGATTATGTCAGGTATTCCTTCCACTGACTTTTTCTAGACTTACGTTATTGTTCATTTCAAGTCTAAAGTGGTCAATTTGTTTAACAATTTTTTTTAAGATTTTTTTTTTTTAAGATTTTTTTTTTTTAACAACTGAGCCACCCAGGCACCCAAGACTTTATTTTTAAGTAACCTCTACATCCAATGTGGAGATTTGAACTTACACCTCCAAGCTCAAGACTCACATGCTCTACCGACTGAGCCAGCCAGGTACCCCTATTTAATACTTTTTAAAACTGCCTTTTCAGGGTGCCTGGGTGGCTCAGTGGGTTAAGCCGCTGCCTTCGGCTCAGGTCATGATCTCGGGGTCCTGGGATCGAGTCCCGCATCGGGCTCTCTGCTCAGCAGGAGCCTGCTTCCTCCTCTCTCTCTCTGCCTGCCTCTCTGCCTACTCGTGGTCTCTCTCTGTCAAATAAATAAATAAAATCTTAAAAAAAAAAAAAAAAAAAAAAAAAAAAAAACTGCCTTTTCAAAGCTATGAATTTGCCCCTGAATGCAGCTTTGGCCTCACCTCATCAATATGCTTTAATAATTGTTTATTCCTAACTAGCCTATAATTATAGCTTCCACCTCCCCTTCAGCCCAAGAATTATTCAAGTACCTTGGCACCTGGTGCTTTCAGCACTATGATATCTGGGGCCATATTCCATCCTTGGGCCCACACACCTTTGATCTTCTTGGGAACAGGGCCCTTGGCCATTACCTTCAGGACAGCTGCCTTGCCTTCTCCAGTAGCCACGAAGATGACGGTTCGAGCTGCGTTCAGCACAGGAAGTGTGAGGGTCACACGCTGTGGTGGTGGCTTTGGGGAGTCACTAATGGGGGCTACAATCTTCTCCCGCTCCTGGGGGAGGAAGGCCGGGATGGAGACAGAAGGACAAGGTCACTTCAGCTTCATGAGCACTCACACACACCCGGCATGGTCTGTTGGATCATTCCAACCCCTCCTACTGATCCTGTATTACTTGATTTAAATCCTCATTTTAAGATGGGTGAACTGAGGCTCAAAAGGGTTAAGCCCAGCCAACTGGCAGATGCTAACTAAACCCCGCTGTGGGTACCTCCTGGCCCCCAAAAGTGGCCCTCCCTCTGGAAGCCCCAGTCAGCAGAGGCCCATGTGGGCACACTCACCTGCAGGAGGGGGTGGTCTGGGAAGAGCGAGCAGGTGTGGCCATCAGGACCTACCCCGAGAATTAGCAGATCAAACACTGGAATGGAGTCCCCTTGGAAGGCCTAGATGGGGGAGAAGACAGTCCTGTGAGGTTGTGGGGGGTACTCGAAGGCCACAAAGAGACAGTGATCAGAAAAAGAATCCCAAGTGGTTTTAACAGGGAGCAACACCCAGTCTCACCTGCATGAAAGGGTCTCTACGAGGTTCCATGTTTCATCCATTTGACTGGCCAAGAGTCTGGAGACACAACTGTCCCCCAGATGTGAGAGCCTAAGCCCACTCCCAGAGGGTCAGAAGCTGGGCCACCCTGAGACACCCAAAGGTGGGGCTGTGGCCTCTCAGAAGAGGGAACCTCCTGGCATCTGTCCAGGGTGGGGCGGGATTTGCCAACCACCCCTGGGGGCAGTTTTTGCTGGTGACAATCATGCAGCGCCACCTGCTGGGCCACTCCCCCACCACCTCCCTGGGTGCCAAGTAGGCCTCCCTGGGGCCAAGTAGGGGGTGGGGGGCATGGGACAACCAGAAGGTCGACCACAACTCACCTGTCTCAGCTTCTTGGCATAGTCTTCCGCTGCCTCCTCCACAGGCAGCTGGGGGTTAATGGTGATCACCTGGCTGTCAGGAATGGGCAGCCTGGAGAGCAAGTGGGTCTGCAGCAGACAGAGGGAAAAAGTCACCCAACAGCAACACGCAGCTCCCAGAGGCACAAGGTTTGCATGGGTGACCGAATGGCCCCTGGGACAGACCCATCATCGCACCCACCTTCTGTGTGTGCTGGGATCCCGGCGGCACTCCGCCAGGAGTCTTTCAAGTCCAGCATGTTTGGGGGCCTCTGGCCCCAGCCAGCACCTGTGTGGCTGTACCACAGTCCTGTTTCAAAGCTCCCAGAGTCCCTTACACCTCAGGAGAAAAACCAGCCCCTCTCTGCCCTGCACAAGGCTTTGCAGACCCTGCGACCCCAACCCACACATAAGCCACTGCCCTTGCCTGGGAGACTCCTATGCGTCCTTCAGAGCACCTCCTCTGAGGACCCACCCCCCGCCTGTGCCTCCCCTACACCGCATGTGACAGTGGTAAGCACTGACTTCTCTTCGGCTGCCACTACAGGGTGTCCTTGGCCAGCATACAGCACATGCCCCGGGCTCGGGAAGGTGGATTTAATTTCTTTGGAAGCACCTGGAGTCAGGTCCCCTGCAAGGTGGAGGGCTCTAGCCTTTTCCCTCATCTCCCCAGATTTGATCTGCTCCAGGAGGGACAACTGTGACCCCCACGTTGGTGCCTCCCTTCACACAGGATCTTGGAATCCTGTGCCAGGGAGACAATGCCAAGCTGAGCCACAGTGGAAAAGCAGGAAGCCACAAAAAATACTGTATGAGAAGGGACAAGGGACAGGGCCAGGGACATGGAGTACACATACCAGACCACATAGGGCAATGGAAAGTCACCTGAACACTGGCCCGAGGAGTAAGAGCTCTCTCTGTATTAAGGGTAATGGGGAGCCAAGGAAGGTCTGTGAGCCAAGGAGGGTCAGATCTGTTGGCAAGACCTCTCTGCTTTGTCCAAGGTTCCCATTGATACACACCCTTAGGGATTACACTGAGCAAAGCCAGTGCAGGGTATCAGTGTCCTCTTTCTGTCACGTGATCCTCTCCTTAGCTGCCCCTTCCCACCAGGCTCAGAGCCATTCCTTTCTCCTCCTCCTCCTCTGCCTGGGCTCCTGCCAGGGAGCCAAGGGCTGGAGTGTCAGTCAGGCAGGTTCCTGGAAGTGGAACTGCTGGTTGATCGGAATGTTTCTCTCTTAACATTCTGTGGGCATTGAGAAACCATTCCTAAGAAGGAGGCAGCCTCAGCTAATCCCCCCAGCCCAGAGGAAGCCCTGGCCTCAGCAGCAGCAGACCCACAGAGCACACAGGGTAAGCAGAACACTCCTGCTGACAGAGCCCCAGGGTATACCGGATCTGTCCTTGAGGACAGAAGCAATCCTGTGCTCCTATACTGGGTTGACTCGTGGCCCCCAAGATTCGTGTCCAATCCAGAACCTCAGAATGAGACCTTATTCGGAAGGGGGTCTTTGCAGATGTCATTAGTTGACTTCAAGTAGAGTAGTGTGGGCCCTGAATCCAATGACTGGTCTCCTTGAAGAGGCAGATGCAGAGACTGGAGGCCAAGGAACACCAGGAGCCCCCAGAGGCTGGAAGAGACCAAGGATCCTCCCCTCGAGCCTCCAGAGGGAGTGTGGCCTTGCCAACACCTGGATTTTAGGCTCTGACCTCCAGAACTAAGAAAGTAAGTTCTTGTTTTAAGCCACCCAAGTTGTGGTCCTTTGTTAGGACAGGCCAGGAAACTCACGGGACTCCCCTCACAGGGAAACTGGCAGAAGGAGCAAATCTTTGCCCCACACTTGTTCCCATGGCATCACATTTGTCTCTGTCATACCCTCTGCCCCAGCTCTGCCCCTGGCCAGGACCTCACACCTCCAGGCCTCAGCTCAAACATCCCAGGCACTTTCTCTCTCATGCTATTATCTTTGGTCCACACTGCATTATGTGAATGCTCTGAGTGGACTTCCCTTATTTATTGCCCTGTGTGCTGGTGCCCGATGCCCCACTATGAGCTATGAGTCCCATAAGGGAACTTTCCAACACCCCACTGTGTCCCCAGCGCTGGATACAAGGACAATGAACAACCCTGCAACATTTTTTTTTTTTTTTACTGTTTTGTTAGGATTTTGTTACTTGAGGAAGTACAGTTCAAAAAAAAGCAAAAGTTCTTCAAATTCATGCAAAGTAAAAAGAAAGAAATGTGAGCCCAGTTTTTAATGAAGCTTTTGAAGAAGACACACTGGGAGGCCCCTGCCCTTGAGATGCGTCCCTGAGGGTCCCTGGGGGGGTCCGTTCAAACCTTAGCTCCCCTGCAGGTCAGCAGGAGACCCCGGCACACAAGCTCTCCTTTTCCGGCCCCAGTTTCTCCATCTATGAAATGGAGGAAATGACAGCCTCGACTTCCTAGGTTATTGTGAAATTACATGAGATGATGTGGAGAAAATGTTTGATAATCAGTAGACCTTCCTTTTGATGACAAAACAAAACAACAACAACAACAGAAACCAGGAAATCGTCAGCTCAAGCTTCTACGCAAAGAGAAGGCAACAACACAACCAGGACCTAAGTGACCTGTAGCTTCTTCTGACCAAGCCCACCCCTTCCACACCTCCCTGGGCGTGTTTTCCCCAGGCGGACTTAGCCGATGCAGCTGGAGGACCCCAGCGCAGACCACGCCTCCTCCAAGCCTCAGTTCTCCTAATTGTGTAAGATCTGAGGCCACAAGTTAGATAACCAGACTGGGAGGTCATCAGCACCGAGAACAGCATGTAGATCATCCTGAAGGCGTCCAGGCTGGAGATGTGAAAACTGAGACCTAGGCTCCACACCAGATACCTCCTGCCTGGCCCTTCCCTAACTCTGCCCTTGCAAGCTACCGGGCTGGCGCCCCAGAACGTCTCTGGGTCCCTGGAATGGGCCACTGTTTCACCTCCACGCTCTCGCCTGAACTGTGTTCCCTCTCCCTGGCCACCGGACAAAGCATAACGAGACTTCAAGGTCCCTACCGGCCCACTCGGTGGCAGTGGACGTGGGAGTTCAGGGCACGCTGCAGGCCATTCCCAGATAGTGGCAGAAGGCAGAGTGTGACCCTATGCGACCCCCGTGGCGGGGTTCAGGAGGTGGGCGCGGCCTTCTTCATATGACCCCCAGCGGCCCCCGTAGTCGGGTGCGGACGGTGGGCGCGGCCCTCTCGGTGTGACCCCCGGCGGCCCCCGTAGCTCTCACCCGGTAGAGACCGTACGTGCTCTCGGCGTGCTCGAAGGGCACGAGGCGCTCGTCGCAGAAGCCCACGGTCCAGCGCGCGAGGCTGGCGGGGCCGGCGGGGGCGGCGGCGGCGGGCAGCTCACGGGCCAGCATGGAGACGAGGCTGCCGCCCGACAGGCCGAGCGCGAAGCGGGCGCGAGCTCCCGCCAGGCAGCACGCTGCCCGTTGCGCTACCAGTTGCGCTAGCGACGCGCCTAGCTCCTGCGGGCTCGAGAAGACCGAGATACGGTCCGAGGCCGGCGCGGCCATGGCGACGGCGGCGGAAGGGAGGCGGAAGCGCTCCGGGCAGCCACCAGTGCGCCTGCGCGAAGGCCGGCCCTGCCGCACGGCTGTCAGTACCTACGGGCGGCCGCCTATGGCACATGCGCAGTCCCACGAGTGAAGTTGCGGCAGGGCCCTGCGGTGCATCCGAAGGGGCTCTTTGATTCTTTGCACGCTGTTCCTGAGCTCTTCCCTGGGCTGGAGCAGGCAGAACCGGTGTCAGGGTGGGGCCGAAGAGAGGAACCTAGAGCTGGGGTCCCTAAGAAGGGATTGCGAGGTGGGATGGAGGGAAGAGATGGGAGATCTCCTGGAGGAAGGCACCTTTTGGTGGACTTTGATGCTCCTGAGCCTGATATTTATCTTGTTGCTCTTTTTGGTCTCCCTCTTTAATTAAAATATAAGCTACAGGAGGACAGAGTTTGTTTTGTTCTCTGATGCTTGGAAAGCTCCCTGATGCCAGGAAAGCTAGGCACAGAGTTGGACCTGAAAAGATACTTGTTCTTTGGCAGAATTGCTTCTGCCAATGCGCCCTGGGGATCATTGCTCTTGCTTGGAGAGGCCCAGAATGGGGCAAATGTGTAATGGCTGATGAGAAGGAGTATTCCAGGGAATAGCATGGGCAAAGAAGTCTGGAAAGAAGAGAAGGCCTGGTGGGCCTGGGGAGCTGGCCCACTTATGGAGGTGGGCGGATAATTCAGTAAGTGCAAGGAGACATGCATAGGTAGTACATCTTTAAAATCAGTAGCAAATTGGTGGCTCAGTGGGTTAAAGCCTCTGCCTTCGGCTCAGGTCATGATCCCAGGGTCCTGGGATCAAGACCGGCATTGGGCTCTCTGCTCAGCTGGGAGCCTGCCTCCTCCTCTCTCTCTGCCTGCCTCTCTGCCTACTTGTGATCTCTCTGTCAAATAAATAAAATCTTTATAAATAAATAAATAAATCGGGCAAAGGTTCTGAATAGACATCTCCAATAGATTAAGAGATATCTCCAAAGAAGATACAAAAATGGCCAACGACCACATGCAAAGATGTCCTGTTCACTCCACTAGCCACCAGGGAAATGCAAATCAAACTATGAGATACCACTTCACAGACCCACTAGGGTGACCATGATACAAAAGGACAGATGGGGCGCCTGAGTGACTCAGTTGGTTAAGCATTCGACCCGTTTTGGGCTCGGGTCATGACCTCATGGGTCATGAGATGGAGCCCCAAGTGGGCTCCACGCTCAGCAGGGAGTCTGCTTGAATCTCTCCCCCCATTCACCCTCTCTTTATAAATAAATAAATAAATAAATCTTTTTTTAAAAAGACATAAATACACACTTGCGCACACACATACACCCCTTCTCATATTTCAAAGTTATCTAATTGCTTCTGTAATATGGCTCCACTCCTTTAATCCTGAAAAATCACAAAAAGAAGCTAGGTTCAAGACAGACTTGGAGGAGGGGCGCCTGGGTGGCTCAGTTGGTTGGACGACTGCCTTCGGCTCAGGTCATGATCCTGGGTTCCCCGGGATTGAGTCCCACATCGGGCTCCCAGCTCCATGGGGAGTCTGCTTCTCCCTCTGACCTTCTCCTTGCTCATGTTCTCTCTCACTGTTTCTCTCAAATAAATAAATAAAATCTTTAAAAAAAAAAAAAAAGACAGACTTGGAGGAAAGAACTGCTTTTATCTGCTAGACACCTCAGTAACACAGACCATGGGCCAGATCTTAGTACTACTCACTAGACTGGCGGCTAGGACTCCATTTGCTGCAAACAGTCCTGACTGCCTGCAGTAGCTGGAAAGTAAGAAGGAGGGGCTGAATCCAGCCTGGGGAAGGGAGGGGTAACTGCATTCGTTCATTTCCAATATGTTGAACACATTTTGTCTTTCAAGCTTCTAGGCAATTTTGGTCCTCAGTGGTTAAGGGGTAGCAGAGGGCAGAGGGCAGAAGGTGGGATATCAGATTGGGAAGGGAAGGCAAGCATCATGTGGATGCTGTGTTGTTAAGAATCTGGTGGGTTGGGGCGCCTGGGTGGCTCAGGGTTGAAGCCTCTGCCTTTGCCTCAGGTCATGATCCCAGGGTCCTAGGATCGAGCCCTGCATCAGGTGCTCTGCTCAGCAGGGAGCTTGCTTCCTCCTCTCTCTCTGCCTGCCTCTCTGCCCACTTGTGATCTCTGTCTGTCAAATAAATAAAATCTAAAAAAAAAAAAAAAATCTGGTGGGTTCCCATGGGGTCCCTTAAACAGTACAATTGAGGGCAGTGAATGAAGGTGCTATAGACAAATTATACAGGCCGACCCGCAAAGTGTTGTTCAGGCGATTTTTATTATTTAGCACCCTTTGCTTCAGCAGAAATCAGGACCAGAGGCTTTTGTTCTGATGTCCTGGTTCCCACAATGCTGATACTTTACACATATAAGGAGCTGTCCTGCTCACCAGGGCTCCACGTGCCCTCAATCACCATCACAATACACCTGAGCCTTCCCTCAGATGCTCCCATTTCACACCTGGAGAAACTGAAGCTCGGGGAGTGCAATGCTTTCTTCAACCATTCATTCATTCATTCGTTCATTCAGAAAACCATTTCCCAAGCTCCACCTGTGCCCAATGCTGTCCTTCATCTGAATGAGCCCCTGAGGGCAGCAGTCCCTGCCCTCTCCTAGCTCGTACCCTCCTGGAGAAGTCAATGAACTGGTAAGCCACATAAACACAAGAAAAAAACCAGCACAATAATGGAGATACTATAGGGTGACGGGAGAGAAGGTGACTGGGGGCTGTAGAGATCGGGAGGTGAATGAAACGACATTTACATGGAAGCCTGAATGGCAGGAAGGACACAGTTGTGTATTTGGAGGAAGAGCGTCTCCAACAGAGGCACAAGGAGACTAGAGCCCCAAGGCGGGAACGAGCAGAAGGCAGACACGTGTAACTGGAGGCTGACCACCCAGGCCAGACAGGAAAGGTGAGACTGGAAAACTGATCTTAGGGGAACCTCTGGAGGGCTTTGAGTAGGGGAGTGACTAGGATCCGTTTTTAAAAAATCACTGTGGCTACTCGGTGAAGGGATTGTGAAAGAAGGTATGGAAGCAGGGAGGCCAGCTAGGAGCCCATTTAGTGGGCTAGAGAAATCTAGTGCTGGTTGGTTCGGTGGGTTCAGTGTGTCTTGGAGGCAGAGTTCTTGGTCCTTTCCGATTATGAGCCTTGGGACATGACAAAAAAGAGGAATCAGGACTGAGTCCCGAGTTGCTAGCTTAATTGGATGCACGTGGAGCGTTAACTGAGCCAGAGAAGCTGGTTGGGGAGAAGACTCAGGTCCATGTGCTGGCCATGTCTTGTCTGTAATAGATATTCCCAATAAGAATGCTGGCAAGGGACAGCAGGAGTAAAAGCATGGAAGCAAGACACAGACTGGAAACAACCAATCACCATGGAAGGAAAAGAGCCTTCAGGATGGCAGCACCCAGGAGACTGGACTCTTCCCCAGAGCAAGGGAGACCCTTGAAAGGTTAGAGGCAATGTGGGAAATTGCAACTTTGATATACTGTTGCTGGTGGGACCATAAAATGGTGCAGTCACTTTGAAAAACAGTCTGGCAGATCCTCAAAAGATTAAACAGTTACCATATGACCTGGTATTTCCATGCCTTGGTTTATACCAGAAAGAATTAAAAACATATGTCCACACAAAGACTTGTATATGAATGTTCTCAGCAGCCTTACTCACAATAGACAAACAGTGTAAATGACTTAATGTCCACCACTGGATAAATGGTCAACAAAACACGACCCATCCATTCAAAGGGATATTATTTGGCCATAAAAAGAGACAAACCTGGATGAATCTTAAAAATAAGACGTTGAGTGGAAGAAGCCAGACACCAAAGACCACATGTTGTATGATCTCATTGACATGAAATGTCAGGAACAGACAAATCTAGAGACAGAAAGCCAGTTAGTGGCTGCCAGGGTCTGGGGGAGAGACTTTAATGGGTCTGAAGTTCCCTCTTGGGGGAATGAAAATGTTCTGGAACCAGACAGAGGCGACGGTTGCCCAGCTTTGCGATCACTAAATGCCACCAAACTGTACGATTTACAAGCGTGGATTATTTGGCATGTGAATGACACCTTAATTAAAGATCAGCTGGAGTTGGCCAGGCATGCGGCATAGGAACAAGGGTTCAGGGACCTGGGACAGCAGGAGTAAAAGCATGGAAGCAAGACACAGACTGGAAACAACCAATCACCATGGAAGGAAAAGAGCCTTCAGGATGGCAGCACCCGGGAGACTGGACTCTTCCCCAGAGCGAGGGAGACCCTTGAAAGGTTAGAGGCAAGGTCCTAGCCTCCAGCTGATGAAGTCCCAGAACCTAAGTCAGGTTCGGTGGGGTGAGGTTCGGAGCTGACGACTAAAGAAAGAATTCTTAAGACATCTTTGGTGCAAAATGGTGGTTTATTAAAGCATGGAGGGGGGCGCCTCCTGGGTGGCTCAGTGGGTTAAGCCGCTGCCTTCGGCTCAGGTCATGATCTCAGGGTCCTGGGATCTAGGCCCGCATCGGGCTGTCTGCTCAGCGGGGAGCCTGCTTCCCTCTCTCTCTCTCTGCCTGCCTCTCTGTCTACTTGTGATCTCTCTCTGTCAAATAAATAAAATCTTTAAAAAAAAAAAAAAAAAGCATGGGGACAGGACCCGTGGGCAGGGAAGAGCTGCCCCGGGTTGTGAGGAGTGGCTGGTTATATACACAGGAGTTGGGTAGGTGAGGACAAAGGGGTGTTCAGAAGGGCTACTGGGGCAAAGAATACTATCAGGATATTGAAGTCCTGGTTACTATCAAGTAAAGACAATTGGGAGTCTCCTGGTGGAATGTTACATTCCTGCTATCAAGCATCCTTGTTAATGAGATTTAGGTTTAGAAGAAATTTAACTTTATTTACTTTTCCTTCTACCTCCGCCTCCTTTGGTTTTTTATGAAGGGGAGGGTGACATTAGGGCTTGAGGAACTGAGTTCTGTGTCTTTGGAAATTGGGCTATCGTTAAGGTAACTTCTTTGTTTGTAAATCTCAAGGACATTTGCAAACCAACTTGCAGGTTTGTGATCTCTGCAAGTTAGCTATTTATCGTTTTATGGCAGTCAGGGGTGCCTGAGGAATGCTACACATATGGAGGGGAGCGGGTGAAGAGGGGGTGCAAGGCGCCAGCTTTTGCTTTGTCCTCAGCCAGCCTCCTGCTCCCTCATCACAGCCACCTCTCCCTGGAAGCCTCTCATGTCCTCAACTCTCCCTCCTCCCCATGCCCTCTCCAGCATGCTTCTCCCCCCTTGTCCCTCACACACCGCTTAAGCCCTGACATTCCTGGCCCACGTATTGATGCCAGGCTGGAGCGAGTTTCTCTTCCCATAACACAGGGACAAACATCCTCTCTGTACACATCCTTCCTGAGCACCTTCTGATTCTGGCTTTCCTCCCCACCTAATGATGGTCCCTGGGGGCAAGTCACAGAACTTCTTGTTCCACAAAACAAACAAACAAACAAACAAACAACAACAACAACAACAAAAAAGCTTAACAACAACAACAACAAAAGCTTTTGGGGCACCTGAGTGGCACAATTGGTTAAGCATCTCACTCTTGGTTTTGGTTCAGGTCACGATCTCAGGGTTCTGGGATCCACCCCCACATCTGGCTCCATCCATGTTCAGCATGGAGTCTGCTTGAGATTCTCTCTCTCCCCCTCCCTCTGCCCCTCCTGCTCCTACTATCTCTCTCTCTCTTTAAAATAAAATCCTAAAAAAAAACAAAAAAACAAAACAAAAAAAAAGCTCTCAAACCAGCCAAAGGCAAGGATCTTAAAAGCATCTTGCTAAGTCAAAGAAGCTGGTTTGAAAAGGCTGTACATTGTGGGATTCCAAGTGCATGACCCAGAAAAAGCAAAGCTATGGAGACCATAAAAGATCCACGGGGCCAGGGGTTGGGATAGGAAGGATGAAGAGATGGGAACACAGGGGATTTTTAAGGCAGAGGAATGATGACACCATCACAATGGACGCAGGTCAAAACCCAAGGAAGGTACAATACAGAGTGGAAGCTGATGGAAGCCGTAGACTTCAGGTAATAATATTGCGAGAGCACAGACTCCTCGGTTGTAACAAACCCAGGTTGGTAATGCAGGACATAAATAGTAAGGGAAACAGTGGTGCGGGGTAGAGTGTATGGGAAGTCTGTACTTTCTGCTCATTTTTTTATGAACCTGAAATGGCTCTAATACTTAAAGTCTGTTATTAATTAAAAAGACAAACACAGAGCCTGCTGCCGAGAGTCACCAGGATTATTTCCCTGCCAGCTCAGAGGGAGCCTCTTACCCTGATGAGAGTCACAGGCTTTGGAATGGGAAAGGTCCCGCTGGCCCGCTTTCTCACCAGGAGCTGCCTTTGTGCCTGTTTTCTTATCTGTATAAGGGGGACCATGGCAGTTGCGAGGTCTGATGGGATGTCATATGGGATGCACTTGCTTTATCAGCATACTGGGGACACTCCATACTTGGGCATCCAAGGACCAGCCCCAGTCAACTAGGGCTTCATCCATCCCCCGCCCCAATCCATTCTCAGGGCTGGCCCCTCCCAGCAAATGCTCAGGCATCGCAACCCTTTCCTCCTCTGTCCCCTGCAGTGGAGACAAGATGAGACAGACATTGTAATACTGAAGGGGAAACAGCAGAAGTTAGGATTGAGTGTCTAGACTCTGGAGCTGGGAGTCCTGGATTGGAAAGCCAGTTCCAAAGGGCCCCTTTGCAGCTCACACCCAGAGCTAGGGCCACACTGGGGCACCTGCCAGAACCCACAGGCAGATCAACTGTCCCTTCCCTGGGGCTGAGGCTGGTGCAGGACTCTGTGAGGCCCCAGAGGCTGCCGGGAGGTAGGGAGGATGCTAACCACCCTTCTGCACCCCCAAGACCCCCATCTCCCACCCCTCCTCACTCCCCCACCTCCCCTCACCTCACCCCCACCCCCATATGCAGCCAGTCCCCAGACCCCAGAGGCCCTGCAACTGCGCTTACAGGCCACGCGGGGGCAGCAAGAAGTGACCCTGAGTTCCCCAGCAAAAAGTCCTGCCATCTGAAACTCCGAAAGGGTTCCGCGCCACATGGAGACAGACAGTAAATAACCGGGATTCGGGCACCAGACACTCTGCAGGTTTATTTCTTGAATTCAACCAGGAAACAAAACCTTGGTGCTTGGAAAGGCCCACATGCAACAGCGCTGGTCCCAGTGTTTGTGGGACTGGATGCTGCTGCGGGAGGAGAGCAGGATGGACAGTCTGGGAGGCCAGTCCCAACCATGGGAGTCCAGGATGAGCCACCAACAAGGCCAACGGGGATGTCCGAGCCATCCTGGCTGTGTCGTCCAGGATGTCACCACCAGCACTGGGTCATCATCACCAACGAGGCCAGTGGGGATATTCAACAGGCTGGAACCCCCAAGGCCCAAAAGTCCATCTCGGACACCACCCCCCAGGCATGAGCCCTCCCCTGACACCCCTGCTGCCACTCCTATGGGTCCCAGCAGTAGCCGTGCCAAATGGGGACACCGAGAGGCCTCTGCCGGGGTGGGCATCTGAACAGTGAGCTGAACAGCCACCCAATGCAATCTTCAAGGCCCCCCTCTAACAGGAGCTCCGTAGAGACGCCTAAAAGGAGACATGTGGGCAGGGGCAATGTCCAAGGGGTAAGAGTTGATTCTGGAACCTTCCAGGCATCAGGAAGGGCAGAGAGTGTGTATGGGAGACCCAGCAAAGATGGTCAAGTGCAAAGGGCAAATGGCCCAGCCTGGGAGATCTCTAGCTGGCCTGGAGGTCCCTTAACAATGCCCCCCTACATCCAGGTGAGTGGGGCGAACCACCTGTGGCTCCTCTGCTCGGGGGCCGGTGGGGAGGATGGAGGGTCTGCCTGGCACTCAGAGAGGGCGAGGATGCCCTGGAGTCCGGCAGCCTGGGGAGGCCTGGACAGAGGCTCCTTAAGGCACAGCTGAGAGGGAAGCCAGGAGGCTCCACTCTGGGTCCAGGACCCAGCAGGGATGCCCCTCGAGGGCAACGAGGCCCTGCACGCCTATAGATCCCAGGAGAGAGCAGGGGAGGAGAGAGGGAAGAGGTGAGGACAGATGGAACGGAAGCAGGGAGAAGACACACACACACATAAACGCAGAAGCCAGGATTCAGGCAGGAGAGAGCCTAGAGGAGAAAAGAGGAAAGTGAAGCTAGGAGAGCCGGGGGCTCCTGCCGGGATCCAGCTGCGCGGCACCAGGATGGCCCCACCTGGAGCATCTGGGCCAGCCCCTCCGCAGGCAGGGCTGTCTGGCTCAAGCTTGCGTCACGGGCAAGGCCCAGCTGGCAGCCTCTAGCAAGCAGAGGAGGAGCATCAGAGGGCAAAGGCACCCGAGCAGATGCGGGTGTAGACACCCTGGTCCAGCGGCAGGTAGTGGCCCTGCTTCAGGTCCAGGAAGAAGAGCCTGTCCGAGGTCTGGCGTGGGTCGAAGCCCTCGTGCTGCAGTCGAGTCTTCTGGATCTTGAAGGTGCCTGTGAGGGTGGGCATGGGGTTTCTCAGCTGTTGGGGGGAACATTCTGGGATCCCCAAACTCACCTTCCTGTCCTATACCTCCAGGCTTCTGCATAGGCCATCCCCTAGCGCTGGAAACATGCTTCCCCGTTTTGCTGGCCTGATTCCCCCTTGTCCTTCAGATCCTGACTTCATACCCCCTCCTCCAGGGAGACCTCCCTGCCCACTACCCCATCACAATCCCAAACACTGTGGATTCCCTGCCTGGACATGGGTCCACTTCCCATGAGGCCAAGGCAGGGCTGAATCGGCCACAAAGTAGGTCAGAGGTCAGCAACCCAGAGCTGAGGGCCAAATGCAGCCCATCATCTATTTTGTAAAGAGTTTTTACTGGCACAAAGTGACACCCACTCATTTATACACCATCCAATGCAGCTTTTGCACAACAGAGGCAGAAGTAAGTTATTGGGACAGAGACTGCATGGCCCAAAAAGACCTGAGAATATTTACCATCTGGTCCTTTAAGAAACAGTCTGCACTCCCTGCCGTGGACAATTAAAGAAAAGTTTCATGAAAATTAAGGCTCAGGGGTAGGGTGACCTGTGTGCATTAGAGTTGAGAAGGTTTCTCATTTTAAATAAAACTTCAAAAACACAAGCCATAAGATTAACACCAGCAACAAAAAAAGGTAACTCTATCAAAATGAAGGGCTTCTTTTCAACAAAGGCCCCATTAACAAGGTTGACATTTAAGACTCCCAAAAAGAAGACTCCTGACATCCGAAACTGCTAAGGAATTAACATTGGGACTATGAGGAGAAACTTCTGGTCAAGAAGAAAAAGAGAGCAAGGCTATAAAAGATGGGCAAAAATTACAAACAGGTGACTTATAGGAGCGGGAACCTCCTAGTTCTGCGAACCTCAGAGGTACTAATATGATTTGCTCAAATTTCCTAGTCATCAGAAAAGTACGGGAGATGGAAGAAATGTACCAAACACTGCAGAATGCCTAAGGGGGCCAGGATCGAGGAATGGGAATAAATAATGATGCAGAGAAAACAAGATAAGGCCCCTACATGAGCCCACGGTGCCTGCTGGCCATGGACCATTGCAATGGACCATTGCAATCTGGCAGGGGGGCCTAAACTGGGACAAATAAGCAAATGGTTGCTGAATCAACAGACAGATGGACAGACAGACAGAGACACAGGAGGCCGCACCTGTGGTGTCCACCTGGGGCAGGAGGCGTAGGAAGATGGGCCGGGCATATGGCGCCAGAACCTTCTGCAGCTCTTGGTACAGTGCATTGGGGCTCAGCTGGCCATGGGGGTCCGCGATGGCTGCCATGCCTGCTTTTCCCTCCACTCCTGGAGACAGAGGTTTTGCTAAGAACACCCCACCTTTTGTCCCATCGCAGGACTGGATGCACCCTCGGAGGCCCCTGGCCTCTGACGTCCAGTCCCTGCCATCTGAGATAACATTTGCTGGAACAGTCACTGTGTTACTGAGCTCCTGCAGCACTCTCTGTAACAGTGAGACAGTAGCTTTCCTGATCCCATTTTCCGGATAAGGAAACCAAGGCTGATTATCATCCATGAGGGGTGACTCCAGATCCAGGGCCCCTATCCCGGCTGCCGTGTGCAGTTCCCCAGGTTGAGCACTGCCCCAGGGCACCTGTGCTTTCAAGCTCAATCAGGTTTGGCTCCTCTGGGGCTGCCACACCCTAGGACCAACCCCAGCTTGCCTGGCACAGCCACCCCATACACAGCCACGTCTGTCTGGCCCAGCAGGCGGCTCAGCACACTCTCCACCTCTGTAGTGGAAACATTCTCTCCACGCCAGCGGAAGGTATCCCCGCCGCGGTCCCGGAAGTACATGTAGCCCAGCTCATCCATCACCAGCACGTCACCTTGCAGAGGGGACAAGGAGAGGTGAGATGGTGGCCCACCATCTCCATAGCCAGCACCCCACCCCCGGGGTCTTCGCACCTGAGAGGTAGGCACTGTCGCCCTTGCGGAAGACACTGTGGGCAATCTTCTTGCTGGTGGCACTCTCGCTGATGTAGCCATCGAAGCGACGCAGTGGGTCCTGCTGGTTGATCTGGCCCACAAGGAGGCCGGGCTCCCCTGGGAAGGAGGCCACTCTCAGACTGTGCTGGGTGGGCAGGGGGTGGGGGCCCCAGTTCCCCAGGGGACTGGACAGGGCCTGGCTCACCGGCCTGACATGGGATACAGAGGCCCTGGGCATCCCGCAGTAGTTCCATGGTGTCCTCATTGACCTTCACCAGCCGGATGGGGTACACATGGGGTAAGATACGGCTGTTAAAGCCACAGGAGCCAACCTGGGACAGAGCGAGCTGAGTTGGTGAGAAGCCCCGGGGGATGGAGGGGACACAGCGTCCTCCCCACGGACACCTTGCCTCTCCTGCCCCAGGGCCTGGAATGAACACCCCTGCGTTGCCTGAACTCTGTGACCTTGGGTGATCTGAAAAAGAGGGTCTTAAGGGCAGTGCCTCCTTCCTGGGACTCAGGGTCCCTCTTCTCCCCCTTCCCAGCTGTCTTTGCAACCATGTGAGGAAACCCGCTGACTGGTCACCACTTCCAGGTCCATAAAACCCTCTGTGCTGGCAGGAAGGAAATGTCTAGAAGGACCCTGAAGCCCACTGCCCACCTGACTCAATCCAATGAATAGAAATGCCTGTCTCTACATTGTTGGGCATGTTTGTTACAGCAGCAAGTTCCATGAGCATGGCCAGGGTATCTTCCCTGGCTGTCTATTCAACAGATATGCATGGGGCTGGGGCAGGGGGGAGGGGAGGCTGGCTCTCAGGTACTGGGGCCCCAACACAGAGACAGACAAAAAAGGAATCCCTGCCCCCAGACGCTTGCTTTATCATGATTCTCCTGATCTATGCGTGGCTTAGTAGGGCTGCGTAAGAGGAGGGTCCGGCTCAGGCAGAATGGAGACAGTGATTGCGAACCCTCAAACCATCTGCAGAGAGCCTGCTCCCTGGGGGTGCTGTGCTGAACTCACGGTCTGCTGGGGATCCAACAAACCCAGGGAGCTATCATCCCCACTTACAGATGATGAAACCAAAGCCCAAGGAGTCTGAGTGACTTCCCCGGTAGGAGGAGATGGGCACGCCAACCCCGGGCCAGGACCCCCAGGTCCCTGCTCACCCGATACCCCCACAGGTGGGACCTGAGGCTCATGAAGGCTGAGGCCTTGGCCCAAGGGATACCGCCTGACAGAGGACTTGAACTCTGGGGGCACCGACCCAGGGCTGTGTGTGGTCCTGCCAAGCCTAGGAGCTCCCCCTTCCCCCAACCCTGTCAGCCTGGCAGAGCCCTCCCAGGGGTAAGCCTGTCCTACGAGAACGGGGGGGGGGGGGGGGGGGGGGGGGGGGGGGGGGGGGGGGG
>NC_081558.1:13393785-13480402 GCF_022355385.1 Mustela nigripes | reverse complement strand
GGGGGGGACTGGGGAGGCCAAGGTGGCAGTGATCCCCGAACGTGATAACCTGCCCACGCCCACCCCCCACCCCCCACCCCATCCACCTTGCCATCCATGTTGGCTATACTGCAGTTGCATTCGGTGGCTCCGTAGAACTCCCCAATCTGGCGCACACCGAAGCGCTCGGTGAACTCCTCCCAGATGTTGGGCCGCAGCCCATTGCCCACCGCCAGGCGCACGCGGTGCCGCCCCTCCGCCTCCCGCACCGGCTGCTTCAGCAGGTAGCGGCAGATCTCCCCGATGTACTGGACCACCTGGGGGGGGGGCGTGGGAAAGCAAGGGGTGGGCCTGAGGAGAGTCACCACTCCAGCCTGGGTGCTAAAACCAAATCGTCTTCAGGGCGATGTAACACCCACCCCCACCCCCAACCCGGGCCATATGCGCCTGCCCCTTGCTGGATGGGGGTGGGGGGCAGGAGGATGCACTCAGCGATTCTCATGCCCCTCCCCGCCCTTCTGCTCCCCACGCTGTCTCCAGGGACCCCCGCTTGTGTCACAGGCAGCGCAGGACTGCGGGGCGCACCGCTGACACCGCACCAGCCGGCCCTCAGCCAACAGCCCTAGCTCCGCGGGCTCCACTCCCAGTGGGGAGGGGTGCATCTCCCAGATACCTTAGGCGCCTTCCAGTCCTCATCTCTGGGTTGACTTTGAATGATTACCACCAATATCCCCAATTTTTACTGAGGGTCACCAACAGTAAGTACCTGGACCAAAGCTGATAAACAGCAGAGCTTGATTTGAAGCTGGGCAGCCTGACTCCGGAGTCTGAATGAAGCAGTTTCGAGCTCGGGATTAACCGCCAAGCTGAATGTCACAGCTTCTAAGCACTCACACCTTCCACTCACACACAGGACAAAGTCCAAATTTCTGGCAGAGGCCAATTCCCTCTGGCCCCACCATCCTCACTGCCTCCTCTCCTTTCATTTCCAACCAACACCCGCTACCCCCACAGCTCCTCCTCAGGGCCTTTGCACATGCTTTCTTCCCTGGGGCATTCTTCCCTGGGATGCATCTGGCTCTCCCGTTTTGGGAGAAAGGTAACCACTGCGGACAGACTGTCCCTGAACACTGCTTGCTAAATCTCTGATGAGAAAACAAATGTGCTGAGTACTCTCTCCCGCCAAGCAGAGTTCATTTAATTCTCCCAACACCCCATGTTGGACATGAAGCCCTGAGATCCACAGAGGGAAAGAGCGTGCCCAAGATCTAACCAGAAGGCAAGCAGAGATGGGGCAAGATTGGGACCCAATGGTGCTACGTTCCCTCCCTGGGCCCCCAGGCTCAGGTCCCTGCTTTTGCCTGTGGCCCAGCCCACCCCATCTCCAGGGCAGAGCGTCAGACAGGGTCTGGCCAATCAGCCCAGTACAACCTCAGCTACTAAGTGGTTCAAGCCTAACCAGAATTAGACCCATAAGAATCAGTCCCAGGATTTATGATAAACCAAAAGGAAGAGAAAGGCTCTTTATCTCCTGGAGCTGCTGGGAACCTTCCCAGCCCCAGAGAAGCAGGGCTGGGAAGGAAGCTGCCACTAAGGAAGGAGAAAGACAAGAAATGGAGAGGGATTGAGGCACTCCTGGATCAGGCTGTGCCTGAAGCTGTACCCATGTGGAATCTTCAGGTCCATGAGCTAATAAATCCCCTTCTTTAGGAAGCCAGGGTTTAGGCTAGGCTTTTGGCTCCTGTCAAATGATACAAAGTCCTGCCCTGAGCAGCTCTCAGCTGTTCTCTTCAGGCCAGGGGAGGGCTGCCAGCCATGATTGAGGCAGCTAAGGTGGTAATAACCCCCTCGGGCCCGAGGCTGTGTCCCTGCACTGAGAGCAAACATTTAATCTTTACCTCTGGTCTGGACCCTCAGACAGACCCAATGCTCAAGGGAAGACAACTCGGGTCAGTTCAGAGAGCCATACATCAGTGGGCCTATGCTAAGACCTCCCGCCTACAGGGTGACAGCTGGATAGAAACTGGGAGCTGGGGGGCCCTCTGGGGGGCTCAGTCAGTTAAGCATCTGCCTTCAGCTCAGGTCATGATCCCCGGATCTCAGGATCAAGCCCTGCATTGGGCTCCCTGCTCAGCGGGGGAGTCTGCTTCTCCCTCTCCCTCTGTCCCTCCCCACCCCCCCGCTGTGCACTCTATCTCATAAATAAAAAATTTTTTTAAAAGGGGGGTGGAAAAAAATAAAATAAAAAGGGGGGTAGGAGGATGGGAGAACCAGGTGATGGGCGTTAAGGAGAGCACATGAAGGAATGAGCCCTGGGTATTACAGGAGACTGGTGAATCACTGAATTCTACCTCTGAAGCTAATAAGACAGTATATGTTAATTAATTGAATTTAAATTTTAAAAAACAGATTGGATGAATAGGAAAAAAAAAAAAGATTCTGGGAGGAGATCATTGACCTGGGACCCCGCCATGACTCCTGTGTCAGGGTGATCTTATACTTTAAGTGCACACACCCCAGTGGGTATGGAAGAATAAAGACACCACATATTCAGTCCCCCAGGATGAGAAGGGGTCCAGCCCTGTCTCCTGCCTGTGTGTTCCTATGTAGCCAAGAAAGTGGGGTTCTAAATGACAGCCTGCTGTCTCCCGTGAGGATAGATGTTCTGTGATTTGGCTGCAGCCACCGTTTCCCCCATCCAACAGCCAGAGGATGGGATTTCTGAACCCAAATGCATGCGCTTGTTTTAGCAACATTCTTGTTAAACTTGACCTTTGAGGATTTTGTCCTCTATTCCTTAAAGGGCTCCTAGGGTTTCCTGGTACTTCTCTTGACACAGAAATTCCCCTTCTTAGAAACAGAATAGACTATCAAGGATGTGGAGACAGTGACCAGTGCCCAGTGGGAGTATGGCACGTCAAGGACAAAGAGAGGGACCACCAGACACTACGGGCCTTCTAGGAAAAAAAGTTGAACTTGAAGCTGATCAATTATCTAGACCAGAGGTTCTCAACCACCAGCAACTCTGTCCTCTCAGAACCCTTCGCAACATCTGGGTACATTCTTAATGCTCACAACCTGGGGGGGGGGGGGCAGAGGGGCGGGGTCTAGTGATTTTGGGTCAAGAATGCTGCTGAATATCCTATAGTACACTGGGTGCCCCCACCGAATGATCCAGCCCCAAATATCCTTAGCATCATGGCTGAGAAACACTGCATTGTACCCAACTCCCAACGGACAGGAAACACCGGGGATAGAGGAACATGTTAAGAGACACCCCAGCAACGTCCAGACTGGGAAAATACTACAGGACGCATAGCCCTTCAGTAAATACAAGGCAGAAAAAGAAAAAAGAGACAAAGGGCTCCTACAGATGAAGGGATCCTCATGAGACACATCGGCAGGTCAAAATGTGTGGGTCTCCTCTAAAACCAGATTTTTTCCGGGGCACCTGGGTGGCTCAGTGGTTTAAGCCTCTGCCTTCAGCTCAGGTCATGATCTCGGGGTCCTGGGATCGAGCCCCACATCGGGCTCTCTGCTCAGTGGGGAGCCTGCTTCCCCCTCTCTCTCTGCCTGCCTCTCTGCCTACTTGTGATCTCTCTCTATCAAATAAATAAATAAAAATCTTTAAAAAAAAAAAATTAAAAAAAAAATAAAACCAGATTTTTTCCAAATTACAGAAACAGGGGGGAAAGTCACATTTTGACCCAGTGAGACACAGGGGGTGGAGCCACTGCCCAGATTTCTGATGACACTGAGAGCTCACTGTCACGTTTTGGCTGTGATGATGGGGCTGAGCTTATGGGGTATTTGTTGTTTTTTTTTCCCTTTTGTTGTTGTGTCCACATATACATAACATAAAATTTACCATTGTGAGCACAGTTCGGTAGCATTAAGAACACTCAACCTGCCGTGCAGCCACTATCATCCGTCAGGACTCCTTTTATCTTGGAGAACTGAGATTCTGTCCCCACGAACCACTGACTCCCCACTCCACCCCAGCCCCAGGTGCCCACCAGGCTTCCTCCTGTCTCTATGACCGTGACTGCTCTAAGTCCCTCATATAAGAGGGATCATACAGCATTTGTCTCTGGGTGACTAGCTTATTTCCCTCAGCACAACGTCCTTGAAGTTTATCTATGTTGTGGAATGTGCCAGAATTTCTCCCTCTTGAAGGCTGAACAATATTCAGTCATATGAATACACCACTTCTTGTTTATCTATTCACAGGTTGGTAGCCCCTAGGTGGCTTCTATACTTTAGCTGTCGTAAATCATGCTGCTGGGAACAGGGATATACAAATATCCCTTCGAAATCTGAGAGGCAATGTGGGGGGTTTGGGGGATAGGGAAGGAAAAAATGAAACAAGATGGGATCGGTGAGGGGAGACAAACCATAAGAGACTCTTAGTCTCACAAAATAAACTGAGGATTGCTGGGGGGAGGAGGTTGGGGGAGGGGGGTGTGGTTATGGGCATTGGGGAGGGTATGTGCTATGGTGAGTGCTGTAAAGTGTGTAAACCTGGCGATTCACAGACCTGTACCCCAGGGCTAAAAATACATTATATGTTAATAAAAAATAAAAAATTAAAAAAATATATCCCTTCAAGACCCTGCTTTCAATTTTCTTGTTTTAACAATAGTCCTTACCAGACACAAAAGGCCACACATTATGTAAGTCCCACTTACAAGAGATGTCCAGAACAGGCCAATCCATGAAGACAGAAAGCAAATTAGTGGTTACCCAGTTTGGGGTGGGGGGTGCTGCTGGTGACGGGACAGGGATGGGGAATGACCGCTAACGGGTTTTCCCTCCGGCGTGATAGAAATGTTCTGGAACTAGACAGAGGTGATGGCTACACACCATAGTGAATATAGCAAACACCACTGAACTGTTCGCTTTAAAAATAGTTTCTTAGGGCACCTGGGTGGCTCAGTGGGTTAAAACCTCTGCCGTCCGCTCTGGTCATGATCCCAGAGTCCTGGGATCGAGCCCCACATCGGGCTCTCTGCTCAGCGGGGAGCCTGCTTAATCCCCCCCCCTCTCTCTCTGCCTACCTCTCTGCCTGCTTGTGATCTCTGTCAAATAAATAAATAACAAATCTTTTTTAAAAATTAAAAAATAAAAATGGTTTCTTTTATACGAATTTTGCCCCCAAAACAAAGTCATTCTCATCTTTCGGAGGTTTTCCCGAAGCATTTCTGTGAAGGACACACACTTCTCTCTGGGGGCTGCTTCACAAGGATGCAGGAGGGAGGTGGGTGGGGTTCGAGGGGGTGGGATGGGGTGTCTGAAGGCCCCCTGGGCCAGTGACAGGTGCTTGGGAATCACCTGTACCTTCTTCTGTCCATATTCATGTACACAGCCTTTGCCCACAACCCGAAAACAGAGCATTCCTAGGAAAGCTTTCATAAGCTGGAACAGCATCAAACATAATCCCCTGATACCTAAAAGTACGGATTACACTTCACTTTTATGAAAGATATACATCAGTACTAGAATGTGTGTTGTTTTTTTTTTTCTTGTAAAAGAGAAAATCCTCTTTGGAGTTCTTTCGGTTAGCGAAATCAGGGACTGATGTAAGTCTTTCCCCACAGCGAAACCATAATCGGAACTTTCAGAGTGTAGACTATCTATATTCACGACTCTTGATCATCAAGTTACTAAAATAGACTTCCGCATTTCAAGACTTGGTTTAACGATGTTCCTAGAGAGTTCCCCATAAGCAAAACGGAAAATCCTCAAAAGTGGAGCCGATCCCAGCCTCTGCCCCCAGGGGTCCCCAGGATGCCAGCCCAGAGCCCCCACCCTGCCTAGCTGTGTGACCTGGGCAGCCAGACTGACCTCTCTGGTCCCCACCTGTCCAAGGCAAGGCGGGCACCTGCCAAAACTTGGCGGTCCCTGGCCACACCCCCTTCTCTCCTCTCCTCAACCCTGCTTCCTGGAGGAAGGTGCTAGAACCTGTATATAAACCCCCATCAGGGCATTGAGATCCTCAGGCTAGTTTCCTCTCACCGTGGAGGGGAAAAAAGAGGTTTGGGCGGGGCCTAGTCCCCCTTATCCTCCCCCTCTCCAGGACCCTGGATGTCCTCCACCTCTATCTCATGCTCACCCCGCCTGGAAGCCCCACACCTTGTGGCCCTAACCAACCCAGAGCAGGGTCTGGACGCACTGGTCTCATTTCTTGATTTCCTGGGGCCACCAGCAGGGAAGACTCCTGGGGCACAGAGCGGACTCCTTAGAGAAGTCTGCGGCCTGGGCCCCACCCCGTCTGTAGTATAGGCCTCAGTTTCCCGGCCTGCAAAATGGTCTTGGTGGTGCCTCTGCCCACTCTCACGCAGTCATGCGGATCCACTGAGCTTACGGGGCGGGGGGGGGGGGGGGGGGGGGGGGGGCCTGGGGCGGGCCATCCTCCTGTCCATCTCCAGAGCAGCCCTGGTGGGGTGGGGTGGGGGTGGTGCTTGGAAGGCGGGTGGGGTTGTGGCTGCACCGTGGAGGCGGCCTGTCAGGTGGAAGGTGGGGCCACGCGGGAGGGGCGGGGCCTGACCGTGCAGTTGTACTTGACGCAGTCATCCCAGAAGCGGCTGGCGGAGAACTTCTTGCGGAGGACCACAGTCAGCCCGTAGATGAGACACTGCCCCACGCCCATGATGTTCCCTGCAGAGGGCGGGCTCGGTGAGGAGTCCCCAGTCCCTGCCCCCCACCCCGCCCCCACCCACCCGCGGTACCTGCCGTGTGGTACAGGGGCAGGCAGTCATAGAGCACGTCTGCCACCTGCATGCTGTAGGCGTGGTGGCCGAAGGCTGCGATGCGATAGTACCTGCAGGGACGGGGAGTGCGGGGGCTGCGACTTACATCCTCCCGGGCATGGGAGTGGAGGGAACTTGCAGAGAGGGGCGGGGGGGGGGGGGGGGGGGGGGGGGGGGACGGGGACAGAACACCGCAGGGACCCAGGCAGAGCCAGCCCAGCTCACAGGGGTCCTAGAGAGGAACATGCCGCCAATAACTGTCAATGGTGCTAGGGGCCATGAGAAATAGGAGAGCAGAGAAACGGAGAGGGGCTGAAGGTGACACAGCCAGAGAGGCTGGGGGATCCTGTGAGGGGAGGTGGCGCATGAGCTGAGACCTGGTGAGAAGGAGCCATGGTGGGGGCCGGGGAGGGCCAGGGAAGAGCCGCCAGGTGGAGGGCACAGCATGTGCAAAGGCCCTGAGGCCAGAAGGACACTAGTGGATCTGAGGAAGTGTAAGGAGGTGAAAGGCTAGGAGTGAGAGGTGGAGAGAAGGAAGAGGACAGCAGAGAGAACTGGCAGGCGTTGCACAAGGCGACCATGGATTTTACTCTGAGGGCCAAGGCAGGTACAGGGAAGTCTGGCACAGGAGGGTCTGGTTTAGGATTTTAAACCCTCCTGCAGCCACTGAGGGGAGCAGGGCCATTAGGGGCAGGAGCAGGAGCAAGAGACCAAGGAGGGACACAGAGCACCACTGTCCCGAGATGGGCTGTGGGTTTTACTGGGTTGAGACAGAAATGTTCCCAAGATCCCAACAAGATTGAGGGAAGGGGTCAGCCATAGAGGCAACCTGGAGTCACTCTCCAAAGCTGGGATAAGGCCCATGGGCCCCTTACCTGCTGTGCACTACAATGGCAGCCTTGGGCAGCCCTGTGGTCCCCGAGGTGTAGATATAGAAGAGTCGATCTGCAGGAGATGCATGTGTTGGAGACCGAAGACCGGGCGGGCGGGACGAGGGGACAGGGTAGGTAGGCACTGGCTGAAGAAGGGTGTCCCACCCTGGCCTCACCATCCATGCCCTTGTCAGGGGGCTGTGCCAGGGGGGCTGTGGAGGCCGCCTTCAGCAATGGGTCCAGGAGCTGGGTGTCTGGCAAGATGCCCTCAGGCCCCAGTTCTCCAGAGCAGAACTTGACCAGGCTCTTCCCCAGCTGTCCGCTCACCTCGGCCACCGCTGCAGCCCAAAACAGATGTCACTGTCAAGGACGGCCAGGGCCCCTCCCAAGGCCTGGGATGCACCACACCATCTCCCGGTCCTAGAAACCCGGGAGTCCCGACCCAAGGTGATAAGTGCACCCAACCTCACCTGCCGCCAGCTCCCCTCCGAAGATGAGGGCCTTGGCCCCCGAGGTGCCCAGGCAGAAGGCCAGGGGCTCGCGCCGTAGGTTAACGTTGAGCAGAGCGGCTTCCACGCCCACCTTGGCCAGGCCCAGCCAGAGCCCCACGAACTCCGGCCGGCCCTCCAAGAAGATGGCCACCACGTCACCTGATGCAAAGCCCAGCTGGCAGAAGAGGTTGGCCACAGCATTGGAGTAGGCATCCAGCTGCGCGAAGGTCCAGCACACATCACTGCCTGCGTCCACCAGTGCCAGGCGATCCGGCTGCCGCCGCGCCACCCCCTGGAAGATCCGCGGGATGGTGTGGCGGGCGCGCTGGTGCCTCCGTAGCTCCAGACGGACACGGATCAGCACGAAGAGGCCACTGGGAGGAGGGGCGATGGAGGGGATGGGGTCACTGGGTGCCCTGCCTGGCCTCCAGGAGACCTCTCCAAGCCTCAGCATCTCCATCTGGAGAAAGCAGAGGGAAAAGTCCTGCACCCCCAAGGAAGGCAAAGGTTTAATAAGGACCTTTTGGTCACTGGGTCTCTTGGGGGTACTAAGGGCATAGAAAGGGCAATTTGCCAGCCAACCCAGAAGTACACAGATGGTCAAAGCTGGCCATGCCAGGCCATGCCATGAAAATTAGTGACTCTGTCCTTCTCCACCCCAGCTAGTTCAGTGACTCAGAGGGAGCCAGGGTCCAGTCCTTCCTTCTTTTTCTCTCCTGGAACGTCCAGAGCCTCCCATGGACCCCACCACCACCTTTAGCCTGGATTCCTCATGCTGCATCCACCCCAACCTGGTGTCCTTATCACCTCCTCCAGGAAGACTTCTAGGGCTCAGCCCCTGCACTCTGCCCACAGCTCCCCCATCAAGCATAGAGTCCCCCAAATGGGGCCAAACTGGGGCAGGCACTGGCTGGGCTCAGAAAACTCTCTCCTGCCCACCTTGGAAGCTCCCCCTATCCCCTATTCTCCATCAAAGCCTCTGTGCAAAGCCATTCGATAATGGGTGCTCCCCCCCCACTCCTAGATCGTGAGCACCCAAGGGGAAGTCACATCTGGTTTGGCTGAGGAGCCTGGCACCTACTAGATGCCCAATAAACAGCCCGACTGTACTCATGTGCCCAAACCTGGACCTCAGTGTGCCCTCCATCCCTGGAGGTAGCAGCCAGCACAGAGTCAGATTTTTCCATTCATCTCCCAAATGATGAGCATCTCCTGTGTGCCAGGCCCCCAATGGGCAAGACCCAGTGGTGACCCGGACATAACCTTTCTCCCCCTCCAACTTTCTCCTGCTCCACCTCCCTTTCCATCCTGCTTCCCCTGCCAGCTCCCCCTTGCTCACTCACTCCAGCCATGGGGCCTCCTTGTTGTTCCTTGAGCATACCCGGCACACTCCTACCTCAGGGCCTTTGCAAAGGTCATGCCCCCTGCCTAGACCACTCTTCCACCAACATCTACATTGCTCCTACCCCATTTCCATCAGATCTTAGCTTAAATGCCACCCTCTTCAGGTGGCCATTCCCGGACAGCCATCTGTTACGGTACCATCACCAACCCCCTCTGATCCCTGCTTTGTTTATTTTTCAACACGGCACTTACACTGTCAAATGCCCTGTGCAGTTTCCTGATCTACCATCTTGCTGCTGGGCTATCCATCTCTCCCTGCTCTGGATGACAGGCACTTGTGTCTATTTTTGTTCTAGGCCCTGGAGAGACAGCCGTGGAGACAGACCAAGGCCCCACTCTCCTGGAGCACAGAGAGCCTGCCACAAATAATCCCACAGGACACCATTGGAGGGAGAAAGAGAGAGGCATCTGGAGCTCTCATGCCAGACCTGAATCCCGCAGCCCAAAAAAAGCAGCCACCTCTTTATGGCTGGCCAAATCTT
The DNA here is from genome assembly GCF_022355385.1 of Mustela nigripes. Taxonomy (NCBI): domain Eukaryota; kingdom Metazoa; phylum Chordata; class Mammalia; order Carnivora; family Mustelidae; genus Mustela; species Mustela nigripes. The sequence goes on along the minus strand of NC_081558.1, from coordinate 13,470,425 downwards.
TGGTGAGAGGCGGGGCAAGGTCCCAGGCCAAGACCTCTGTGAAGAGAGGCAGGACAGGCAGGGGGACAGCTGTAAGGACCAAAAACAAAGGGTCTTGGGGAGGATACCACCCACCAGTCCCCTCTGGGTGCCTGCCCCGTTACTCTCAGGGTGACTGATGGCCTCTAACCACAGAGCTCTGCTCATCCAAGCCCCTGTTTGCAGTGACCAGGGGAAGCGACACCTGCCTCCCACCGGGAGCCTGGCACATAGTAGGTGCTTAGCAAAGAGAGGCTAAATGACTCCCTTCAAGACCCTGAATCTGGAGCCCAGGAGCCCGCCCCTCCCTGGTGACCAGTGCAGAGGCACGGATTGCTTCATGCCCACACAGCGAGCACCTGCTTTGCACAGGTGAAGCTGATCAGGTGGGAGACGCAGATCGGTGGGGGTGGGGGGGGGGGCCACAGTGAGCGCTGGGGGGCTGAGATACTGGTGGCAAAGGGGCAGGAGGAGTCTTGTGGGGAGATGGGGATGCTCTGTATCTTGATGGTGGTAGTTACCTGGATCGAAAACCCCAAACGTACACTTAGCACGGGTATATTTCATTTTATGTAAGTGATACCTCAAAAACAACCCATGGGAACAGAGCCGATTGGCAGTTGCCAGGGGCTGCGGGGAGGGGAAAGGACTGCTAATGGGAATGGGGTTTCCTTTTAGGGTGATGGAAATGTTCTGGAACCAGATGGAGGTGGTGGTTACGTAACTGTGAATGTGCTCGATGTCACTAAGGTAAATTTTATACACACTTCACTACAATAAAAATGAACAGGACAACTCAGGAAGAATATCTTGTAGCAAGTTAAAAAGGGGGAGTCTTTGCCTCCCAGAGACAGAGTCTAGAAAACTAAGAGGTGAAAAGATGTGCCCGTGGGACTCCGAGAGCGGAGGGAGAGTCGGTGAAGGTCATGGATGTTGGGGGATGGGCACATGGGCTCACAACATTATTCTCTCCATTTCCATAGGCAGGAAATCTTCCATAATAAAATCTTTTATTTATTTTTATTTTTTAAGGGGGCAGGCAAGGGGCACAGGGAGACAGAGAAAAGAGAACTTTAAGCAGGCTCCATGCTGAGACACGGGACTCGATCTCATGACCCCGAGATCGTGACCTGAGCTGAAAACAGGAGACGGATGCCTAACCAGCAGCGCCATCCAGGCACCCTCTCCCCACAAAAATGTTTTAACCCGGGGCGCCTGGGTGGCTCAGTGGGTTAAAGCCGCTGCCTTTGGCTCAGGTCATGATCTCAGGGTCCTGGGATCGAGTCCCGCATCGGGCTCTCTGCTCAGCAGGGTGCCTGCTTCCTTCTCTCTCTCTCTGCCTGCCTCTCAGTGTACTTGTAATTTCTCTCTGTCAAATAAATAAATAAAATCTTTAAAAAAAAAATGTTTTAACCCTCCAAACGGCCTGTGAAGCCCCACCTGCCCCAGCCTCCATCGATCTGTCCACTTGATCCTGCCCTCTATTCCTCCAGCTTTCTCTCACCTCCTTCCCTGATTTTCAGCCTGGCAAAGGTTCCTGCCCCTGGGCCTTTGCCCATGCAGTTGCCACTGCTGGAATATTCTGCCCCAGACGTCTCATCAGGCTTCCTTCACATCTTTTACCTCTCAGCTCCAGCTCCAGCTCCAGCTCCTGCCTGGAGAGGTCTTCCTTGCCCTGCCCAGCTTGGATCACTATGGCTGTTTGAGAACCTGCCTGCCAATTCCTTGGCAGTCTTCCCTTCAAAAGGCAGGTCCTATTTCCCTGCCCCTTGGGAAGGGGCAGACTCAGGGACTCACTTCTAATGAAGAAAACATAGCAACAGTGATGCTGTGTGACTTCTGAGATGGAGGCACAGAGACAGCACCCCCTTGCTCTAGGCACACCGATGTTCTCACTCTCTCTGGGGACAGTGGCCCTCAAAACCCAGCACCAAGTTGCAAAGAAGCCCAGACCATGTGGAGAGCCCATATGCAGGTGTTCTAACAACACGTCTGAGTGAACAAAACTTCAGGTGATTCCGGTCCCAGATTCTGAGTCGGCCAGCGGAAGCCCCAGACTTGGCAGAGCAGACAACATGGTGACATCTGACTTCCTGACCCAGAGAAACCACAGGAAATAATACTGGGCCTTGTGTTAAGCCTCTAGGTTCTGGGGTAATTTGTTACGCAGCCATGGAACTGATGGGTAACTGCTACGCTCCCAGCCCGTTTTATTCCTACGGAGCGATCATCACAATCGGAAATGACAAGCTTCCTTTATGGGTTTCCTGGCATTTTATGTTGATGTCTATGAGAGTAAGCACCCTGTCTATTGTGTCCGGGAATACAGTACTGGCACGAAACACAGGACGATGCTGGTGTCCTCCCACGCTACACAAACACAGCCCCGCCTCCACCCCCGGAACGCAACTGTGGCTGTTGAAGAGTGTCCCCAATAATTCACGTCCACCGGAAACCTCAGACGTGACCTCATCCTGAAGTAGGATCTTTATAGATGTAACTGAGGTGCGTATGAGACGAGGTCATCCCGATTCCCCAGGCGGGACCTAAGTCCAATGACAGGCATCTTTTTAAGGAGAACACAGAAACACAGGGGAGGAGACAGGAGTGACACGGCCACGAGCCTCAAGACACCCGGAGCCCTCAGAAGCTGGAAGAAGCAAGAGAGGATTCCCTCGAGAGCTTTCTAAGAGAGCACACCTGCCGACACCTCGATGGCTGGCTTCTGGTCGCCAGAACTTAGAAGAAGACAAGTTCCTGTGGTTTTAAGCCACACGTTTGTGGTCAGTTACAGCAGTCCCGGGACACGACAAATGAGGACAGTAAGATCCCCCACCTCCCAGGTCATGCTGAGGAGAAAAGAGGCCAGAGGTAGATCGCTGAAGACGGGGCCTGGCACATCCTATATTCCCAACCAACTCTGTTGCTATCCTTTGCCCCACGGAAGGAAGCATGGTGAATAAGAAATCAGAATGGGATTAGCACTTTATCTGCCCAGCAACTTTATTGGTATTCACCCTGCAAGGAAAAGAGAGGAACAAGCAAGTTATAAGAGCAGGGGTCAGCCCGCGAAGCCCCCAGGGGTAAGGCAGAGAGGCAGAGGAGGAGGCGGAGCTGATTTCTCAAGCACCTGTCCAGGAGCTCTGAGCCCCAACACAACCCAGGAGAAAAAAGTGCCCTAGAGTTCACGGTCTTAGGTCAAAGCCTCCTTGACTGCCTACAAGCTATGGGGGCCTGGGCAGACCCTGCCTCCCTATAGTTCTCAGTTTCCTTACTTGGAATGTCCAAAGACTGGACCAAACGACCTCCAAGGTATTCTCCAGCTCACTAAAGTGTAGGTCCTGCCACTGCCCTATTTACAAACAGGAAGTGGGGCCCAGAGCAGCCACCCAAACAATGCAATTCTCAGCCTAATACCTGTCAAGCATGTTAAGTGCCCAGCCAAGAAAAAGGGTTCTAGAAGAGGGATCTGTTGTTCCTCTGCCCAGCGGGATCCTGCCTCTGCGCTTTGCACCTGCTCTTCCCTCTTCCTTTCCCCAGATCTTTGCAAGGTTGCTTCCTCTCATCTGCCTACTTGCGCCAGAGGCCCTGCCCTGATCCCCTTGGCTGGAGTCACCACCAGTGATCCCTGCCCCCCCCCAACATGTTCAAGCCTTCTTGTCAATTTCAGATGTTTTATTATGCCCTCGTTGCCTTTTTGATTATTCTTCTCTCACTAGACTGTGGGCTCCACTGGACACATCCAGAGCGTGTCACACTGAACATGCTGTCCCATAAGCCCAGATGGGGTGTGGCACCTAGGAGGTCCTCAGGGATGGAGAGAACAAATGACTTTCTCCAGTGCAGACTAGCCAGAACCTGACCTTCTTGGCACCCCAGCCCGGGCCCCACCATGACTCCATGGGACCAGCACTGTAGTCAGTCTTCCTGGTCTCCTGGCTCTGCTCTGGGCCAGGCCCCATTCCCTGCACAGCAGGGTGAATGGTGGTCCCCAAAAGATATATCCAAGTCCTGGCCTCCTGAACTTGTGAAAGAAACCGTATGTGGGAAAAGGATCTTTGTAGATCTTAATTAGTTGAGGATCTTAAAGAGATCGTCTTGGACTAAGGTAAGCCCCAAAGCTAATGACAAATGTCCTTATAAGAGACAGAAGAGGAGACACAGACACGGAGAAGAAGGCCACGTGAGAACGGAGGCAGAGATCACGGTCGACCTAACTTTAAACCAAGGGACTGCCATGGAGCACCAGCTGCCACCGGAAGCCAGGAGATAGACATGAGAGAGTCTCCCCCAGAACCTCCCAAAAGATCCAGCCCTGCCCTTCTGGCCTCTATAGCTATAGCAGAATTAAATTCGGATGTCTTAGGTCACCCGGTTTGTGTCATGGGAAGTGAGCACAGGCATACCTCAGAAATATTGTGGGTTTGGTTCCAGACCACCACAATACAGCAAACAGCCCCACAAAGCAAATCAAATGAATTTGTTTCCTACGGCATATAAAAGTTATGTTTACGCTATACTCTAATTTATTAAGTGTGCAATAGATAGCATTATGTCTAAAAGACCAATGTATGTATCTTAATCAAAAAAATACATATTTAGAGACCACTGGGTAGCTCAGTCAGCTAAGCACCTGCCTTCAGCTCACATTGTGAACCCAAGGTTCTGGGATCGAGTCCCACACTGGGCTCAGGGAGGCTGCTTCTCCCTCTGCGGCTCTTTCTTGTTCTCTCTCTCTCTCTCTCTCTCATGAATAAACAAATAAAATCTTTTATTTTTTTTTAGAGATATTATTTATTTGATGGGGGACAGAAGAGGGACAGAGGGAGAAGGAGAAGCAGGCTCCCCGCTAAGCAGGGAGTCCGACATGGGACTCGATCCCAGGACCCCAGGACCACAACCAGAGCCCAAGGCAGATACTTAACGAACTGAGCCCCTTCAGCTCAGGTCATGATCTCAGGGTCCTGGGATCAAGCCCTGCATCAGCAGGGAGCCTGCTTCCTCCTCTCTCTCTGCCAGCCTCTCTGACTACTTATGATCTCTGCCTGTCAAATAAATAAATAAAATCTTTAAAAAAAAAAATATGTTATTTAGCTCCTTTCTTCAGCTAAAACGTGCTGACCATCATCTGAGGCTTCAGTGAGTCATAGTCACTGATCACAGATCACCGTAACCAATATAATGATAATGAAACATGAGTTTGAAATATTGCAACAATTACCAAAATGTGAAAATGTGACAGAGACACAACATGAGCAAACGCTCACATGAGAAGAAAACAGTGCCAAGAAATGCACGCAACATAGGATTGCCACAAACCTTTAATTTATAAATAAAAATAAATAAACCAAAACCAAAACAAAGCAAAAAAACCCACAATATCTGCGAAGCACCACAAACCGAGATATGCCTATACACCATGCTTCATCTTCAATCCTTGTCTTGCTTACTGTTCTCACCCCAGCACCTAAAACAGGGGAGCCTATGTTTCCATTCCTATTGTCCAGCAACAAGTCCACTTTCGGCCTGGTTGCCCCAAACCCCCCCTGCTGCACCACCCTCCTCCTCCTCGGTGCATGCCAGTCTAACCATGCTGCTCTCCTGCTCAGAACCCTTCCCTGGGCACACGACGCTCCTCTGCTCAGCATTCAAAGCCCTGGAAATCGGGCTCCGCTTGGTGACCTCTTTGGCTCCTTGAACTCCCAGCGCATACACCTCCCTGCAACACATAAGCAACTTTCACACAATCTCTTCAACACAAAACACAGCAGTCCCATGTTCCCTTTCTTCTACCCAGAGAAGCTGTCACGGGCATGTAATGGCTGGAACCACAGCAGCCAACATGAGACCATGAGGGTACCAAGCTGGAGACAAGAAACCTTTACAGCAAGGATGGCAGAGCATAAAGAGAGACAGAACCTGAGTCAATGACAACATACGGCACGATGAACTGACCCGCCTGAAGCCATCTCAGGTCAGAACTCCATGTTACAATCAGCTGTAAATGTTCCTAACTGCCAATGCCACTCCAAATTGGGATTCATGCTCCTTACACTCACAGGTGACTAGGTAGGTTTGATCACTGCCTACATGGGGTTTACGAGGAGAGGGAGTTAATAACCAAGGAAACAGCAAAGAAAAACAATGGTAGTCTTTTTGTTTTTTAAATTATTTATTTATTTATTTGTTTGACAGAGAGAGATCACAAGTAGGCAGAGAGGCAGGCAGAGATCGAGGGGGAAGCAGGCTCCCAGGAACCTGGAACCATGACCTGAGCAGAAGGCAGAGGCTTAACTCACTGAGCCACCCAGGCACCCCAGCAATGGTAGTCTTAATAATAAGTTTCCTAAAAAGGAAACAAACAGACTGATGTGATCGAGCATAACCAAGGAAGACATTATCCATGGGAATGGGGGAGGCCACGTTGAGGAAGCAACATCTGCACTGCACTGTAGAGGATAGGAAGGAGGCAGCAGTCGATAAAGTTCAGGGGGAAAGCATTCCAGGCAGACAGTACCCTGAGTGCAGAGGCCTGGAGGCAGGAAGGAGATTGGCACGTTTCAAAGACAGCCAAGGTCAGTGGGATAGAGAGGAGTGATTAAAACAGAGAGTGGGGGACGCCTGGGTGGCTCAGTTGGTTGAGCAGCTGCCTTCGGCTCAGGTCATGATCCCAGCGTCCTGGGATCGAGTCCCAGGCTCCGCAGGGAGCCTGCTTCTTCCTCTGACTCTGCCTTCCACTCTGTCTGCCTGTGCTTGCTCTCTCGCTTGCTCTCTCTCTGACAAATAAGTAAATAAAATCTTTAAAAAAAAAAAAAAGAAGAAGAAAACAGAGAGTGGGAAGAGACTGCACAGGGATGGGACTCTCTCCATGGCTCTGGATCGGTCCACTAATTAGAAGATCGGTCTCGGCCTGTTAAAGTCACATGGGGGAAATGATAGCATTATTCATTTGTAGCTTTCAATAAGCAGAAGATGGAAAGAACCCAATGTCCTGCAGTAGGGGAGGGGTCCAATGAGCAGTGGTTGGTCCTTACAATGGAAGGCTGTGCAACCATTATGAGAATGGGGCCCCAACACAGGTAGATGAGGAAGGAGCCACAAGTGAGAAAAGGCATGGGTGATTTCATGCAAAGCTGGCAGATCAAATACCCAGACCCTGACTGATCACTGTGTTTCCCTGCCACCCTGCCCCCACCAAAATAGCCAGGAAAGGGATTTTTTTTTTTTTAGTGTGAACACAAAGACTAGGAAAATGGGAATGGAGACCAAATCTCCCCACTTCTGGAAGCTGGGGAGCAGGGATGACAGGTGGGGGTCCCTGGAAGTGGGAGAAAGCTGAATCCCAGGCTCCAGTGTAGAATGGGTAGAAATGTGTCTAGGAAGCAACCTTCTATATAAAATCAGGAAGTCACAGGGATGTAACGTACAACATGGTGACCATAGTTCGTAATATAGATCTTCCTCCGGGCGCCTGAGTGGCTCAGTCAGTTAAGTGTCTGCCTTTGGCTCAGGTCATGATCCCAGGGTCCTGGGATCGAGCCCCATGTTAGGCTCCAGGTTCAATGCAGAGTCGGCCTCTCCCTCTGCTTGTGATCCCTGCTTGTGATCTCTCTCTCTCAAATAAATAAATAAAATCTTAAAAAAAAAAAAAAGAAAAACACAGATCTTCCTCGACTTACAGTAGTGTTACATCCCAATAAACCCATCATAAGTTGAAAATACCCTAAGTTGAAAATGCAGTTAATACATCTAACCGAACAAACATCACAGCTTAGCCTGGCCTATCTTAAATGTGCTCAAAACACTACATCTCGGGGCGCCTGGGTGGCTCAGTGGTTTGGGCTGCTGCCTTCGGCTCGGGTCATGATCTCAGGGTCCTGGGATCGAGCCCCGCATCGGACTCCCTGCTCCGCAGGAAGCCTGCTTCCCTCTCTCTCTCTCTCTCTGCCTGCCTCTCTGCCTCCTTGTAATCTCTGTCTGTCAAATAAATAAATAAAATCTTTAAAAAAAAAAAAAAAAAACTACATCTCCCCACAGCTAGGCAAAATAATCTAACACAAAGCCAATTTAATTAAGTGTTGAGGGTGCCTGGGTGGCTCAGTGGTTTAAATTAAGTGTTGAATATCTCACATAAGCTATTGAATACTGTACTAAAGTGAAAAATAGAATGCTTGGGTGGGCCGCTTACCCCCGATCGTATGGCTGACTGGGAGCTGAGGTTTACCACCCAGCATCACGAGAGAGTCTCACCGACTACCGACGGCCTGTCGGTAGTCTGGGAAAAGATCCAAAATCAAAATTCAAAGTACAGTTTCTAATGAATGCGTATCACTTTCACGTCACTGTAGAGTGGACAAATTGTAAGTCAACCACTGAAAGCCAGGGACTGTCTGTACTTTAGTCCATATTGGAAAGTTGCTAAGAGGTGCACCTGGGTGGCTCAGATGGTTAAGCATCTGCCTTCAGCTTGGTCATGATCCTGGGGTCCTGAGATTGAGGCCCACATGAGACTCCCTGCTCTGTGGGGAGGCTGCCTCTCTCTCTCCCTCTGCCTGCTGCTCCCCCTGCTTGTGTGTGCTCTCTCTCTGTCAAATAAACAAATAAAATCTTTTTAAAAAATGAAGTTTATAGGGGTGCCTGGATGGCTCAGTGGGTTAAGCCTCTGCCTTCAGCTCAGGTCGTGATCTCAGAGTCCTGGGATGAGCCCCACATCGGGCTCTCTCCTTGGCGGGGGGCCTGCTTCCCTCTCTTTCTCTGCCTGCTTCTCTGCCTACTTGTGATCTCTGTCTGTCAAATAAATAAAATCTTAAAAAAAAAAAAAAGAAGTTTATAAAAAATTAAAAATAAAATCTATTACTTTAAACAAATAATGATCACAATAAGAAATTCCAAATGTGAGGGCATAAGTCAAACATGAATAGAAAGGTTAGAAGGTATATTTGAAGAAATATCACAGAAAGTAGGATAATAAGATAGAGATGGAAAAGAAAAAAGAAAACGAAAATTAGAGAACCAGCCAAGACGGTCCAACATTACATTTATTCAATGAATAGTCATCAGGGGCGCCTGGGTGGCTCAGTGGGTAGAAACTTCTGCTTTCGGCTTGGGTCGTGGTCCCGGGGTCCTGGATGGAGCCCCACATCGGGATCTCTGCTCCGTGGAGAGCCTGCTTCCTCCCCTCTCTCCCTGCCTGCCTCTCTTGCCTACTTGTAACCTCTGTCTGTCAAATAAATAAATAAAATCTTAAAAAAAAAAAGCAGTTATCAAACCAAATGCTGTTCCAGATACTGAATAACAGGAGTTCCAAGAAGAGTAAAGGAAATAAACATAAGTAAATCATCAGTATCATTCAAGAAAACTTCATGGAACTGAAACCAACCAAAAGATCATACAAAGAATAGAAAGAGGGGTGCCTGGGTGGCTCAGTGGGTTAAGCCTCTGCCTTCGGCTCAGGTCATGATCATTGGATCCTGGGGTAGAGCCCCACATCGGGCTCTCTGCTCAGCAGGGAGCCTGCTTCCCCCCGCCCCCCGCCTCTCTGCCTGCTTCTCTGTCAAATAAATAAATAAAATATTTTAAAAAAAAATTTTTTTAAAATATTTTTAAAAATAAATAAATAAAATCTTTTTTTAAAATATCTTTTTTATAAAATCTTTTTTAAAAAGTCTTTTAGCCCACCATCTTGAAAAGATCCCACACACTTCCAGAAAGGGAAAAAAAAAAAAAAAATCAGAAATTGGGAGGGTTTCTGACTTCTCAACAATAATGTGAAAAGAAATGTCTTCATTTTTGAAGGAAAATAATTTCCAACCTAGAAGTCTATCCCCAGACCATCAGTCAAGTGTGATGGTAGAAATTAAAATCTTTTCATATGTGAAGGGTCTCAAAAAATTAACTTCTCAGGGTGCCTGGGTGGCTCAGTGGGTTAAAGCCTCTGCCTTCTGCTCAGGTCATGATCCCATGGTCCTGGGATTAAGCCCCACATTGGGCACTCTGCTCAGCAGGGAGCCTACTTCCCCCTCTCTCTCTCTGTCTGCCTCTCTGTCTACTTGTGATTTCTGTCAAATAAATAAATAAAATATTTTTTTTAAAAATTAACCTCTCATCCATATTTCTCCAAAAGCTAATAAGGATGTGCTGCAACAGATCAAAGGAGTAAACCAAAGAAAAAAACCACCAGGGATCCAGGAAGCAGGGTATCCAACCCAAGACTTTTCAAGATGGTGGGCTAATTCCATTTTTTTTTTTAAAGATTTTATTTATTTATTTGAGAGAGAGACAGGGAGAGAGAGCATGAGCGAGGAGAAGGTCAGAGGAAGAAGCAGACTCCCCATGGAGCCGGAAGCCCGATGCGGGACTCGATCCCGGGACTCTGGGATCATGACCTGAGCCGAAGGCAGTCGGCCAACCAACTGAGCCACCCAGGCGTCCCAAATTCCATTTTTTTTTTTTAAAGATTTTATTTATTTATTTGACAGACAGAAATCACAAAGAGGCAGAGAGGCAGGCAGAGAGAGAGGGGGAAGCAGGCTCGCCACCGAGCAGAGAGGCCGAAGCAGGGCTCGATCCCAAGATCCTGAGATCATGACCAGAGCCGAAGGCAAAGGCCTAATCCACTGAGCCACCCAGGCGCCCACTAATTCCATTTATTTTTATTTTTTTTAAATTTATTTGCCAGAGAGAGAGAGAGAGCGCAAGCGAGTACACACAAGCAGGCAGAGAGGCAGGCAGAAGGCAGTGAGAGAAGCAGGTTCCCCACCGAGCAAGGAGCCCAATGTGGGACTTGATCCCAGGACCCCGCAATCATGACCAGAGCCGAAGGCAGCAGCTTAACCCACTGAGCCACCCAGGCGTACCCCCGCTAATTCCATTTTTTAAAAAAGATTTTATTTATTTATTTGACAGAGATCACAAGCAGGCAGATAAGTAATACCCATCCTCGGGATGGTGGCTAGGATTAAGCCTAGATGATGGCTATGCACCAGGTGCAGGAGGCAACGAGCCTAGCCTGGGCAATTTGAAGGCTAGAGAGAGACTTCTCCAAAAAAGGTGAAACTGGAAGCCCATCTTATGCTATAAAAGTCATGAGAGAAGAGAGAGACAACTGTTGTCTGGGCTTGGAGTAATGATAAATACCAATAAAACTAACAAATATAAAGGCAACCAATAACCTCAAAGAAAATACACAAAGGTTGTTAACAGAATAAAAAATGATCATAGTATACTAGACAGCTCGACTAAGTGAGAATACTATGACTGTTGAAACAATGTAGGGGTGCCTGGGTGGCTCAATCGTTAAGGGGCTGCCTTCGTCGACTCAGGTCATGATCCCAGGGTCCTGGGATCGAGCCCCGCATCGGGCTCCCTGCTCGGTGGGAAGCCTGCTTCTCCCTCTCCCACTCCCCCTGCTTGTGTTCCCTCCCTTGCTGTGTCTTTCTCTGTCAAGTAAATAAAATCTTAAAAAAAAAAGAAAATATAAACACCAATTACTGACCTGACCAAATTATAATAATGGATAATAGACAAGTCTCATTATTGACAGATTTCTTCATTGCAAATCTGCCTGCTCACTAAAATTTATTTGTAAGCCCAAAATCAACATTCACATTACTTTCACAGCCATTCGAGGACACACACAGAGCAGCAAGTAAGTTGCATTGCCAATGTGAACATTCCCAGGTTAGGTCAAACAAGGCAACACTCAGCCTTCTTGTTTCTGCTCATGCTGTAAACAAGCATCCTTTTGGCAGTCTATTTAGCGCCACATTTTTTGCATTTTTGTCCTTTTTGCTGGTGATTTTGCTGTTTAAAAGGGCCTCCAGGCATAATGCTAAAGTGCTCTCTAGTGTTTCTAAGGGCAAGAAGGCTGGGATGTGCCTTACTTAGAAAGTTTTGTTCAGGTGTGAGTTATAATGCTGTTGGCCATAAGTTCACTGGTATTGAGTCAAGAAAAGACATTTCTTTTAAAAGACTATGGTGTGGGGATGGGGGTGCGGGGGCACCTGGGCGGCTCAGTCATTAAACATCCATCTTCAGCTCAGGTCATGATCCCAGGGTCCTGGGATCGAGCCCCACATCGGACTCCCTGCTCAGTGGGGAGCCTGTTTCTCCCTCTGCCCGCTGCTCCCTCTGCTTGTGCTCTCTCTCTGTCAAATAAATCAATAAAATCTTTTTTAACAAATAGATAAATAAAAAGACTATGGGGGTACCTGGCTGGCTCAGGCAGTAGAAAATGTAACTCTGAATCTTGGGATCATGAGTTCAAGCCTCACACCGGGCACAGAGCTTGTTTTGGAAAAAAAAAAAAAGGGGTGGGGGAATGTATATAAAATGAAGTGTCTTTATTTTTTTAAGAGATTTTATATATTTATTTGATAGACAGAAATCACAAGTAGGCAGAGAGGCAGGCAAAGAGGGGGTGGGGAAGCAGGCTCCTGGCTGAGCAGAGAGCCCAATGTGGAGGTTGATCCCAGGACCCTGAGATCATGACCTGAGCCCAAGGCAGAGGCTTAACCCACTGAGCCACCCAGGCACCCCACGAGGTGTCTCTAAATAGAACAAACATAAAACAAGGTTATGTATTGCTTGGTTGATAAAAATGCTGTGACCAAAGGTTTGCAGAACCCTAACCCTGTACTTGCCCTAGGAATGATGGTTCAGTATTTGTTAATCCAATGTTTGCAGTGACTTTATAAAACAAAATTACCACAGATAATGAGAATCAACTGTAATAATATTGGGGCAATGAAGGTATGGAAAAACACGTGTCTGTTGGGGAGCAGGGCGTACATGCATGTAGAGGGACAGGAAGAGCGTGAGGACAAGGGGATAAAGAGGTGCCACATCCCTGTCTTCCACGGAGGGAGACGACTGATGAAGTGTCCAAGTGAAAAAATGCAGATATCATCCCATAACCCATTTAGAGACACGGAGTAAAAGCCCAAAGGAGTCAGACAAGACCTAAGAGTCATTCCAGGTAGGGAAGGAAAAGTGTGGGTGTGGCCAAAGGGTGGGGCTCGCAGCTGCCCCTCGAAGTAGAAGGCTCAGAGGCTTTCATCTCAAAGCTCATGTGACTTTAATAAAATTTAAAAATTACAAGTAAAAATGGAAGGCAAGCACCAGGTGAGGAACAGGGCGGAGAACATGAGGGCATTTACAAGTGCCTACAGGCACAAAGAACAGGTGGGTCTGTGCAGATTTTTCTAACAGTATCTTGGGAAAGTGGCAGAAGATGCCTCTAAGGAAGGAAACTGCAGGGCTGGGGGCAGCAGAGAGGACAACATTCACTGTAAACCTCTCTCTAAAATTTGAATTTTGTGCCACGGGTTATATATTGACTATTACACAAAACAAGTAAACACAAAATATTAAAAGACGCGTGTCGGGACGCCTGGGTGGCTAAGTCGGTTAAGTGTCTGCCTTTGGCTCAGGTCATGATCCCGGGGTCCTCATTCCCCGTACCCATGTCCTTGCTCAACACGGGGTCTTCTCCCTCTGCCTCCCACTCCCCCTGCCTGTATGCGCGCGCGCGCTCTCTCTCTCTCTCTCTCTGACAAATAAATAGATAAAAACTTTAAAAATTGAAATAAAACAACATTTTTAAAAAATTAAATAAAAATAACAAAATAAAAAAAATAAAATAAAACAAAATTTAAAAAAACAAAGTAAACAACAACAACAAAAATAAAACAAAAAAAAAAAAACAAAAATTCACCCACCTCCCTGGTCAGATCCTGATATCTCACCCATTCAACAGTGAACAGAGTAGCTAAGATGAGCAGCCTTAGCATTTATTGAGCACCTACCGTGTGCCAGGCACTGAGCTAACCTCATGGACACCCTCCAAAGTAGGGTCCTGAGATTTCCACGTGACAGGTGATGGGATGAGGTGGGTGCTCAGAGAGGTGAATTCACATGCATAAGGTCAGCCAGCAAGTCAAGACAGAATAGCCCAGAACCAGGCCCCAGCAGGGGGAGCCTGCTGCTCCTCCACAGGCTTGCCACAAAGCATTAATAAAGTATTCACCACGTACCATGAGGCAGGCCACGTGCCCATGTTGCATGCAGGTGTTCAACACATGCTTCCTGAAGAGGCGGTACCACACAACGACTGTTTTTACAGAGGGAGGAAGTGAGACTCAGAGGGTACAACTCCTGGGGCCAGCAAGGGGCACAGCTGAGGTCCACAGCTAAACACGCTGGCTCTGGCCACCCAGCCCCCAACCATCCAACCCACACAGCCACCAAGGCCCCACCCCCAGCGCCCCCAACCAGCTCATGGCAGCCAGCACGAATGCATTTGAGTGCCTACTGGGTACCCAGCTCTCCTCTGAGAGTTTGCCATGAATAAACTTGACAGAGCACCCCAAGAACCCCAGGAGCTGGCACTACTTTTATAGCCATGGGGAAAGGACCACCAGCAAGACTGGGAACCAGAGCAGGCAGCTCCAGCCAAGGAGCACCCCCACAGCCCCCATCCATAGGTGACATTCCAGGCAACGGGCCCTGAGGCCGGAGCTAGTGATGATCAGGGTACACGAGCACTCAGGGCGAGGCCCAGCCCTTACCACCTGTCCCGTCCTGCCCTCGCCCCCATTTTCTCCGGAGCACGCCCACGTGGGCAGGCAGTGGACTCCAGTGCTCTTAGCTCTAGCCACTTGCCTGGGCTGCCCCACCTGGCAGCAGCCCAAGCCACCCCTACCCGGAGACAAAGAAGCCACTGTCCACCTCTGAGCCCTTCCTGAGAGCTCTTCTCACCTTTCTCTTCTTCCTAGTCCTTCTGCCCCCTCATGTTTTCACCCCGAGCCCCAGAGCACCAGAACAGACAGAAACCAACTCGATAAACGGGATCAGATTTCAGGCCGCAAATACGGAACATGGGATGAGGTGGGAGAAGATGCCCGGGTCTCAGTGCAGGCCCCCCACCACTCCCAGCACAGCACAGTAGCTAAGAACAGGGACCCCAGTGTCCTAAGTCCTCCTTGGCTGTGCATTCTAGGTCAATGACCTCATCTCTCTGTGCCTTGGTACACCAGCCTGTAAAGTGAGGTTAGTAGGCATTCCTTCTTTCTAGGACTATGATCCTAGTCCCTAGAGAGGGCTAAGCAAGCTGCATTAGTTAGCTATTGCTGTGTAACAAATCACCTCCACAATTACCAGCTGGAAATATTTCTTATCTCCCAGTTTCTGAGGGTCAGGAAGCCAGGAGGGGCTTAGCTGGGTGGTTCTGGCTCCAGGTGTCTTGTGAGGCTGCAATCAATGTGCTGGCTGGGGCTGGAGTCCTCTCAAGGTTTCACTGGGACAGAATCCACTTCCAAGATCACTCACATGGGCTGCCTCGCATCAGGGCAGCCAGCTTTTCCTAGAGGGAGCGATCCGAGAGAGTACTGGTGATGGAAGCCACATTCTATTACTAATCTTGGGTATAGTATCCTAGTACTTTTGCTGTATTCTATTCATGGCAAGCAAATCACTAGATCCAGCCCACACTCAAAGCATGGGGGGGGGGGGAATCATATGAAAGTGAAGACCAGGTGGTTGGGTCATCTTTGAGGCAGTCTCCTACAGAAAAGTGTGTCAAGCCCAAGGTCAGGGAGTTGTAGTCGGCCCAGCTCTTACTCCATCCCTGGGGGAACACAGTCAGGCACAGATACTCAGGATCAGTGAGGCACAGCTGGGGCCTGGACAAGCCCACGGTAGCCAGGGAAGGGCTGCCAGCTGCCATATGCGACCCTATGTGGAAACCAGTTCATCCAAGGTGGCATGAAGACCCCACACAGCTTCCCTTGTGCCCCCACAGGGCCCCCAGCCTGGCTGGGAGAAAGAGACTCAACAATTAAAAGGCAAGAAATCAGACACATAAGAGAATTACAAACGATGGGGCGCCTGAGTGGCTCGGTTAGTTAAGCAGCTGCCTTCGGCTCAGGTCCTCATCTCGAAGTCCTGGGATCGAGTCCCACACTGGGCTCCCTGCTTGGCGGGGAGTCTTCTCCTCCCTCTGCCTCTCCCCCTGCTCAAGCTCTCTCTCTCTCAGATAAATAAATAAAATCTTTTTTTTTGGAAAGCATTTAAATACAGATAATTACAAATGACAGATGCTACTAGTGGCACCAAGTCAAGCTTTGGAGCCATGCTGCCTAGGTTCTAATCCTGTCCCCACTACTTGCCCCCTGTGTGACTCTGGGCAAGGGACCAGCCTATGCTGTGCCTCAGTTTGCTCATCAGTTAGATGGGGACAAGAGAGTACCCACATCACAGGGTTGCTGGGAGGATTTAAAGAAGTCATGTTTAGCCTTGGCATGGAGGAAGCACTCTGCAAATGTTGGCCATTCTGCCAAAAAGCCAACAAGGTGGGAGGGCATACAGGGACACAGTGTCAGGAGAGGGCTCTTGGGGTGACATTCAAGCCACGGCGTGATGAAAAGGAAGAACAGAGAAAGAGTGACCCAGGCAGAGACAGCAGCAAGGACAAAGGCCCCAGGGCTGCACATGTTGAGGGCCAGCATGAAGGCCAGTGTAGCAACATCATAAAGCATCACCACGCAAAAGGAGGCTCGGCGTGTTCCAGGCAGAGGGGGAACATCCTGAGCCTGACAGGCACGCTGATGTGAGGGTCAGGTGAATCTATGAAGATGGGAGTGGCGAGTGGGCAGATCCTGGCGTAGGTCACAGAACCTAGTGTCCAGCTGGAGGTTGAGTCTTTCTCCTGCAGAGGATGGGGGTTGTGTCAATAGAGGGCACGGTCAAATCTGGTCAGAAAGACCAAAGGCAGAGGCAGGGGCCAGGGCATGGAGAGAAAAGGACGAGTTCTAGAAGGTTCGGAACCAGTCATTTGGCGGTGGGACTCTTCCCAACTCACCCCATCCCTGCTGCTCACAGGGATGTTTCTTTATCCTTACAATGGGTTAGTTAGTTTACCCCACCCCACCTGAGAGGATCAGTCCCGCAGACCCACAGCAGGTGCTCAGGCATTCCCATGTGGTGGTTGTTATTAAGATTCTTTCCAATGGGAACCCCCAGCAACACCTATTTCACCACAGGAGGACCCCCAAAAGCTTCTTCAAGCATGCCCCTTGGAGACACCCCAGAGACCTTCTTCCAAGGAAACCCGCATAGGACACCAAAATCCCCTCGTGAGAGATCACGATCTCTAGAGATCCCCAAACAAGTCTTGGAATACGCAGCAACGTCTCCACAAACTCTGAACCCCTCAAATCCTGTACAGATCCCAAACTTTCAAAGAGCACCCCGGGACACAGAGAAACCGGTAAATGGCCCCCAGGAGACACACACCCTTCAGAAACCCTAAAAGTCTCTTACAGATGTCTCAAGAAGCCCCTTCATCCCTCACCCACCGAGAAAGCCCTAAAAAACTTCAAAGTGTCTTTGCATCCCCCAAAGACCACTGGGTCGCCACCGCGGGCCCCTAGAGACCTATGAGAATCCCTGAAGAACCCCTAGAAGCCTCTCACCGTCACCAAGTCCCCACAGAGACCCCCAAATAACAAAGCCTCCCAATCAGCCCCAGCTCTCTGGAACCACCAGCTGCCCAGAGATCTCCAAGTTATCGCCCAGCCCCCTGAGGTCTCCCAAACAGCCTTTAGAATCTTGAAACTTACTCTCTCCCTCCAGAAACCCTCTAGCTGTCCCCTCCAGTTCCCCTCAGAGACCCCCAATCCGTCATTCTTTCAGGTCCCGGCCCCGCCCTCATCTAAGCCTCGCCCGCCAGTCTCCAAAACCCTTCTCCCCAAGCCCTCAGAGCCCCCGACTCCGCCCCTGCAACACCCCCGCTCTGATCACCCCCCAAGACGCGCAGCTGGTCCGGGGCCAGGCCCCAACTGCACTCACAAGAGGTCCCGCCTTGCGGTCTTGCAGACGATGCGCAGGAAACGCCAGCCGCCACCGCCCACGTACACGCCGAGCGCCGCCGCTGCGCTCCAGGTCCACGGCAGCCCCAACAGCCACAGCAGCACGAGCGAGACCACGGAGGCCGAGCCTGCACCGGGAGCTTGCATCCTGGGGAGGCGGAGAGCTCTCAGGCCGCGGAAGGCTGGGGCCCCGCCCCCGGAATGAGCTCCGCCCCCAGGCCCTGGCCCCGCCTCCTCAGGGAGCCCAGGCCACCCCCTTCGAGCCCCGCCCTCATGCCTGGAATTAGCCGGGTCCCGACAGACTCCGCCCCCGGATCAGGGCTCCGCTCCTTCCCATGCTGGGCACAGGCCTCCCTCCTCTTCTTAGCCCGGCTCTAGCCTCTTTGCCAATTCTTAGCACAGGCCACGCCCTCAGACGCAGCTCTTAGACTCCGCCAGTCACTGTCAAGACCTACCCCACGTCTTGACCTAGCGGCTGGGCTCTGAACCCAAGCTCCAGGCTCACGACTTGGCCCCAAACATGGGCTCCACCTCGTCCCTACCACAGACACAGGCCCTTCCCAGGCACTTGATCAGCCTTCCTCCATTGCCGTGATCTAGCGCCGTCCTCGGTTACAGGATCCACCCCAGTTCCCACAGGTCCGGGGCTTTCCTCCAAGACCCGTTTCTATCTCTACTCCGCCATTCATTGGGCCCCGCCCCCAGATTGGCCTCTGGTCCCGCCCACAATCCACGCCCCGCCCACTCCCAATTAGGGCCCCCCCCCCGGCCCGCCCCTAACCCAGGCCCAGGTTCCATCCCCGGCCACTGGCCCCGCCCTCGGGCTTTGGCCCAATCGACACCCTCTGGACCTCCCTCTGGCCCACCTAGAGCCCTAGGCCCCTCCCCATCTGCCAACCTAGGCCCGCCCCAAGGCTATCTTCCGACCTGTCCTGATACGAGCTCCGCAGCCGCTCAGCCAAAGCCCGCCTCTTTCGGGAGGCCACGACCATAGAGAGGGGCCCCAGGCCAGAGAGACGACGGCCAACGAGACCGGAGCCTAGAACGGCCCAGAAAGGGCGACCGCTGTCTTGGAGACACCCAAACGGCTCCCCCACTCCTGCCCCCGAGCGGCATTTAGAAAACACGTGCTCCCGCACCCTAGGGGCGTGGCTCAGGGCTGAGCACTGAATGGCAAACGGATTCCTAGCCCGGGGGACCAGAAAGTCTCGGATCACACCCAGGGCCTGTGTGTCCTGGGTTCTCGCCCCGTTTATCCTGAGTCTAGGCTGCGACGCCTCTTGGGTCTTACACGTTCAAGGAATCCGGAGAGTCCTAAACTCACAGTCTAGGAGCCTCGGGAGGTTCTAAATCCAAACCCCACCTCAGTCTTAATTATACATTTCAAGGACTCAACTAATCCCCAATCCATAACGCAAAATCTTGTTCCTACCCGCCACACCCGAAGTTCTAAATGCCCACCCAGAGACCCAAAAGCCCTCCTGATCAGGCACGGGCCAGCGCTGGCCTGGCTGCCCACTACCCTGGCCGCCCACTACCCTGGACCCTGGCTTACCTGGAGCGGTGCACAGACCCTCAGTCTTAGCCGCTTCCTCGAGGGTTCCCAGAAGCTGAGGCAGGGACGATGAGGCCAAGACAGAGGACTCCAAACCTAGCCTGAGAGTGGGGGCCCTCCGGAACCACTATTTCTGCAGACTCCTGGGCCCGGCTCTGCCTGTGCTGTGCCCATGCAGGCCATTGCCTTGGATCCCTCCCTCCAAGCTCCCCCTCTTTTGCCCCCCTGCCCACCCCACCCCAGCTTGTTTTCTGCGTTGCTTTGGCCGACCTTCTCAGCGCTCTCCTTGGGAGGCAGCCAGGGCCTGCTTCCAGCACCATTTGGAGGACAGGGCTGGGCAGGCTCCCACCCCTCCCACATGCTACCATTGGTGCCTGTAGTTGCCCAGGGTTGGTGGAATGGGGGGCAAGCGGGCAGATCTGGAGGACAGGCCGAGAGCCAGCCACTGGATGGCTATTTTCTTGGCCAGGGATCAGCAGAGTCAGCAATGACCAGTAAACACAGCTGCGCTCTTATCCTGTCAGGTAGCCCTGTTGTGCTCACCCCATTTTACAGGTAAAGAAATCGAGGACCGGAGCTGTCACGTGAGCTGGAGCTGAAATTCTCTCATTCACAAATGTGGGCTAGAGGCTTGCTCTCCCACCTCCCTCCACTTCCCCCCACCTCCCCCCTTCTTCCTCCCTAAACTTCTCCTCCCCCTCCTCCCTCTGACCCCAATTCCTCCATTCTTCCCCACTTCCTCCCCCTCCTTCTCTTCTCCTCCCCGCCTTCAGCTTTCTTCCTCCCCTCCCCCTTTCCCCCCACTTTCCCCTTTCTTTGCTCCTCCCCCACCTACTTCCTTCCCCTTCTCTTCTGCTTCATCCCTCCTCCTCTCCACCCCTCCTCTAACCCCCACCCCTGCCCTCCTGGCTTCCCTCCTCCTCTCCAACAATTTCTTCCTCTTCTCCCTTCCTCCTCCTCCCCCCTCCCCCCTTTCTTCCCTCCTACCTTCCCTCCTTCTCCATCCTACCAAATTTACTGAGACCTCACTAAATAGTGCCCATGAACTCTGAGAAACAAACTGAAGGTTTTGGAGGGGAAGGGGTTGGGAGGTTGGGTGAGTCTGGTGGTGGGTATTAAAGAGAGCACTTATTGCATGGAGCACTGGGTGTGGTGCATAAACAATGAATTTTGGAACACTGAAAAGAAATGTTTTAAAAATAATAAATAAATAAATAAATAAATAAATAAATAAATAGTGTCCATGACCATCACTCCCCAATTCTGCCCACAGCTCTTCAAGATACTGTTATGGGTCCTCAGTCTGAAATCCCCAATTCCAAAAGGCTCTGGAAACCCAACTTTTTCTTCAGGTGGGACCAGAACTCCAGATGTAGTTCTGGAGTAGGGTAGGGTGAAGGGTTCCCAAAAAAGAAAGATGAACCACAGCTTTCTTAACGTAAGAAGTCATTTTAGGTTCCCAGCCACTTTGATCTACACCTGAAAGGCCCTCATTGCCCAAGCACATTTTCAAGTCCAATTGCGGAACTTCCTGGGATATGTTCAAATTGCAGAAAAATAGACCTTAATACTTAGTGATTTTAAAGAAACAAAAGAATGTGGGTGCCTGGGTGGCTCAGTCACTAAGCATCTACCTTCGGCTCAGGTTCATGATCCCAGGGTCCTGGAATCAAGCCCCTCATTGGGTTCCCAGTTTTTCGGGAAAACTGCTTCTCCCTCTCCCACTCCCCTGCTTGTGTTTCCTCTCTCCTCTCTCTCTCTCTCTCTCTGCCAAATAAATAAATAAAACCTTAAAAAAAAAAAAAAAAAAGAAGAAGAAGAAGAAGAAACAAAAGAACTTGAAAACTAGCATCCACTACCAGGCCAGGGGCGAGCCTTACCATTTCAGACAATAAATCAGGGGTCATACTCCCAGCGCTGTTTTAGAAGTAAGGGTTGACCCAACACACAGTCTTGAGTCATTGCAGAATTTAAACCCCTTTGAGCTCTCAAACACTGATGACTTTTGCCCCAGTTCTCTACTGATCTTTCCTTTGCCAAGCCCCTTCATAAATATGCATGAATCCTTAGCTTAAAACTTCCCCAATTTTGTTGTAGGGAGGAGGGAGAGAACACTACTTTGGGAAATATCCTCCGTGGTCTCCCTACTTGTTGCGAATAAAACCCTTCCTTTTCCCACTCTTTGGCTTGGTTGTCTTCTAGCCAGACTCACACCAGGAGGAGAACCCAGTTTCCAGTGCAGAAGAACCACCTCCCACTGTGCTGACCCAGTCCATTTCAATGGTCAATTACCCCTTTGTATCCCTGTTTATCCATTATTTATGCCTTTGCTTAAAGGCTGTTCCTAGATTCCCAGGGGCATCACCCAATATACAGGAACTTTTACACTCGATTACTTTCATAAGACACCAAAAAACCTCCCAGTTCTGAAGTGCAACTGTCCTCCAGTTTTCTGGATGAAGCACTGTCTTATTCCCATTTCACAGACGTGAAAACTGAGGCCTGAACACCTGGGGGACGCAAATTCGAGTTCTACCCTCCAGGTGGTGGCCTTGGGCAGGTCCCCTCTCCTCTCTGTACTTTCGTTGCCTTCTGGGTGGTCCTGCTCATCTCCTAGAGCACTGTGCAACAAATATTTCTTGATCACCACTGCGCCACGGTTGACAAGTGACTTCGCTTCTGCACACTGAATGGTCCAGGCACATGCTAGGTATAGGGACACAGGCAGTCATGCATCTCCCTCCCCAAGGCAACCACAAGGGGCTGCAGGCCACAGCAAAGGGAGTTCTTAGGACTTTCCGGAAGGAGAAAAATGAAGCATACATTAAAAGTAAAATAGTGGATGATCATAGCTTGGGGGTTTCACTGTAAAGAGAGCATGAGCCCCGTGGGAGTGAACAGTGTCTCTCTGCTCAAGTCATGTGCCCGCCACAAGCAGGGGTGAGTTTCCTCTGCTGCCCTAAGGAAGTACCACAAACCAGCTGGCTTAAAACAACAGAAATTTATTCTCTCACAATTCTGGAAGCCAGAAGTCTGAAATTCAAGTGTGAACAGCCATAGTCCCTCTGTAATTCTAGGGGAGGATCCACGCGTTCCTTGGCTATGGCCACATTACTCCGGTCTCTGCTTCACGTCCACATGGCCTTCTGCCTCTGTGTGTCTCCTCTTCGGTCTCTCTCTCTCTCTCTTTTTTTTTTTTTTTTGTTGAGATTTAACTTATTTGACAGAGACAGACACAGCAAGAGAGGAACACAAGCAGTGGGAGAGGGAGAGGGAGAAGCAGGCTCCCCACCGAGCCCCGGGATCATGACCTGAGCCAAAGGCAGATGCTTAATGACTGAACTACCCAGATGCCCCGTCTTTCGTCTCTTATAAGGACACTTGTCATTGGATTGAAGACCTACCTACATAATCCAGAATGATCTCGTCTTGAGATTCTTAATTACATCCGCAAAGACCCTGTTTCCAAATAAGGCAACAGTCACAGATTCTGGGTTTAGGACTTGGACATATCACTTTGGGGGCCACCACTCAACCCACTACAGCAGAACAAAAGATTAGAGTAGTAGCTCTCAACTACCCCCTGGGGGCACCGGGCCATGTCTGGAGTCATATTTAATTGTCACAACGGGAAGGGTTGCTGCTGGCATCTTGCGGATCAAGGCTGGGGTGTTGCTAGGCATCCTACAATACACAGGACAGCCTGCACCACAAACAATGATCTAGCCCCGAATGTCAAGGATGCGGCAGTTTTGGAAATGCTTGGAGAAACGAAAGCCCCAATCAAGTTGGACTTGGCTCCGCAGTGCAGCACACCACACACACACACACACACACACATCACTCATTGGGTGACTTCCCCCTGCCCCGCCCCCACCACACATCAATCACTGGGTGACTTGGCTTTGACAATCTGTTTCTCTGAGGCTCTATGCTGCACCTGTACGATGGAATCAACTCGCACAAACCTGGCAGGGCTGTTCGGAGAACAGGAGCCTGGCACCCTATAAAGATTAGAGGAGAGTCCCCCATTACTGAGATCACTATGCTCCCAGTGCATCTTGCATTCACAACACGGCAGGACTTCCTGGGGTTCTGGTAGGCTGAGGAAAATCTGACCCGGAAATCATTTCTAAGCAGAATATAACAAGGACACATTAGGAATGAGCCCGTTCACAAAATCTTGACAACATGAATTAAATCTGGAGAATGTGGACTTTGTGATTTCCTTTTTATTTTATTTATTTTTATTTTTTACTTATATTTTGGAGAGAGAGAGAGAGCATGCATGCATGAGCAGGAGGGGCAGAGGAAGAGAAAAAGAGAGAGACTCCAAAACGGGGCTCAGTCTCACCACCCTGAGATCAAAACCTGAATTGAAATCGAGTCAGATGCCTAACCTACTGAGCCATCCGCGAGCCCCATTCTTTCTTATTGTTTAAAGCCAATGTGAAGTGTCTTTCAAAGTCTCTAGTGTTTTCCTACGCCTGGAAAAAATCCTCTAGACCTGGTGTACTAGTTAGCTATTGCTGTGTAACAAATCATAACCAATCACCCCAAACTGGAGTGGGTATACAACAGGGATCAACTGTTTTGGGGACCCCATAGGTTGCCTGGGCAGTCCCTCTGCTGGACTTGGCTGGCTCAGGCAATCTGCTACAATCTGCCAGTGGCTGGACTGGAAGATCAGGTGTGTAGCAATTGGAGCTGGCTCTCCTGTGAGCATCTAGCTCGCCTTGGTGAAAATTAATAAAGGGAAACCTTCCTGAAATGCAGTTGAAGGCCAGAAGGGGGAGGTCTCCTGCAGGTACCACCGCATTTCAATTACAGGAAGAAATGTCAATTACAGACCCTAAACAGAAATATCAACAGGAAGGAATTATCATTTAATGCACCCAACAGGAAAAGGTGGACATTGCACGTCCTATAAGGACTATCCAGTTGACTATCCAAGCATCAGCCAATGAGAAACCATCATCAGCCCAAACTCCTGGTTCCCCGCAGCGGACTTCCCTTCAAAACAACCCTTCCCAACTTCCTCTTTCTCCATAAAATCCTCTCTTTTGTTTGTTGGACAAGCCTGTGGTTTTTACCGTAGTTTGCTTCCCGTGAATTGCAATTCTCTGCTATTCCTGAACACACACACACACACACACACATCACTCATTGGGTGACTTCCCCCTGCCCCGCCCCCATTTTTGTTGGTAAAATAATTGACTCTTCTAATTTTAAGGTCAACACCTCCGTGTGGCCTCTTATCCAATAGGCTAGAAC
Source organism: Mustela nigripes (assembly GCF_022355385.1). Taxonomy (NCBI): domain Eukaryota; kingdom Metazoa; phylum Chordata; class Mammalia; order Carnivora; family Mustelidae; genus Mustela; species Mustela nigripes. The sequence goes on along the minus strand of NC_081558.1, from coordinate 13,445,711 downwards.
AGAGGTCTGCAAATACAACTCACTGGCCAGATCTGGCTTGCCAGAAGCTGAGAATAGTTTTTACATTTAGGAATGGTTGAAGGAAATCAACAGTAATATTTCATGACATGCAAAAATTTTATGAAATTCAAACTTCAGTGTCTATAAATAGAGTCTTATTGGAACCCAGACACATAAATTCATATACATATCGTCCAGAGCTACTTTTGCAAGACAGTGGCAGAATTCGAAATTGCAAGAGACCCTATGGCCCAGCTCACCTGGGTGGCTCAGTGGGTTAAAGCCTCTGCCTTCGGCTCAGGTCATGATCCCAGGGTCCTGGGATCGAGCCCCGCATCAGGCTCTCTGCTCAACGGGGAGCCTGCTTCCTTCTCTCTCTCTCTGCCTGCCTCTCTGCCTGCTTGTGATCTCTGTCTGTCAAATAAATAAGTAAAATCTTAAAAAAAAAAAAAAAGAGAGACCCTATGGCCCACAAATCCAAAAGTATTTACTATCTGATCCTTTATAGAAAAGCTTTGTCAACCTCTGGGCAAGGTCAGCTTCCTCACACAGGGGTTTTGAAGGCAGCCTTCTAAGAGAATGAAAATGACAAGCGAGGATAAGACTCATCCTCCAAACTCAGACCTCGCACCACATTCTCTTGGTCAAAGCAAGTCATGAAGCTGACCCAGATTCAAGGAAAGGGGAACTAGTTTCCAATTCTTGATGAGAGGGGACTGCAAATGCTTGTGGCCATGATTTTCAACCTTACACACCAAGGGATCTTAAGGTGGGCTGTCCCCACTGAATTCAGGAGGGTGTAGGGGAAAAACCCCACATTTATTTTCATTAACTTCTGTTGACCTTAAAAATAAAGTCAGCTAGCAAAAATAGGTTTATTTGGGAATAGTACAGAATTTGGGATGATTCGGGAAAAGCAAACTACAGCAAAAACCGAAGCCTCTTTCAATAAAGAAGATGAAGGTTATTTTATGGAGAAGAAGGGAGGAACTTGGGAGGGGTTGTTTTGAAGGAAAGTCCAATGGAGAAAAGCAGTTCAGGGTGATGATGGCTAATTGGCTGAGTTGCAGGGGTGGCTGCAATGTCCCTCTTTTCCTGTTGGGAGCTACAATTGATCATTCTTTCCTCTGGATTCTTCTACCAAAGTTCTGAAACTGACCCGTCTTCCGGTAACTGACCGCTGGTATGGTGAGAGCGCCCCCTCCTGGCCTCCCGCGTCCATTTTAACAAGTTTCCCATTAAATTTTACACTTAACTGGAAGGTGGGATGTTTTTCATGTCCTGTCAAAGCAGGTATCAGCCAGCCCTGTGACTTTGACTGCCGTGGAAATCAAAGATAATTTCACATCACATCCTGGCCATTGCAGGCAGACACTTCAAAATACCATTTATCACAGTAGAAATCACAATCATTTGTAGAGCCCAGGTGAACCACAATTAACACATTGAATTCATGAAGAATCTCGTATATTTTACATCACAACTTAATAAGATATTTTCACACCCATATGTCAGGATTACTGTTTTCCTTTGCAATCCTGTACTTTTTCTTAATGGATTTCTTCCGGGAAGGAGCCCCTGGGCAGCCTGCCCCTACCCTCAAAGGCAGCACAGAATCAGGTCGCAGTTTAAGCAGATTAGTGAGGTCCTAAACTGGCCTCCTAAAGATACCTAATCCTGGGCCAGCCGCCAGCCAGCAGACCCAGGGCCACACAAAGTCCCTCCGCCGTGTCTCCAGCTCCCAGCCAAGGCTGCCATGGCCTCCCTGTTCTCCGGCCGTGTCCTGATTCGCAATAACAGTGACCAGGATGAGCTGGACACGGAGGCTGAGCTCAGTCGCAGGCTGGAGAACCGGCTGGTGCTTCTCTTCTTCGGCTCTGGGTCCTGCCCACAGTGTCAAGCCTTCGCACCTATCCTCAGGGACTTCTTCGTAAAGCTCACAGATGAGTTCTACGTGCTGCGGGCAGCCCAGCTGGCTCTGGTGTACGTGTCCCAGGATCCCACAGAGGAGCAGCAGGATCTGTTCCTCAGGGACATGCCAAAGAAGTGGCTCTTCCTGCCCTTCGAGGATGACCTGAGGAGGTGAGGTGGGAGAAGAGGTCAGGGAGGGCTTCCTGGAGGAGGAGATATTTCTGCTGAAAGTGACGTTTTTATTTATTGTTCCCTCTGTTCCAGCTGGAATTAATGAGCGTGTCCTGTGTGCCAGTCTATCCCCAGATGGGGTGGGGAGGGGACCACCTAAGGGGCTATGTATGCCCGTTTCTACTTAGCTCCCAAGGAGCTTACAACCTAGATGGGAGACAGATGTGACACAAAGACTCAAACACATATATAATAAGAAACTGCAGTAATGGTCCAGAGGACAAAGGGAGGATGCCATGTGGAAATATAATGGGGAGATCTTGCTGAGGTTTGGGGTCAGGGAATGGTTCCTTGAAGAAGTGTTTTTAAAAAGAGACCCCCAAGGCCAGGGAGGATAGGAAAGAGTGAGGAGAGGGAAGGGTTCCCAGGCAGAGGGGACAGCACAGATGAAGAGGCCATCAGAGAAAGAGCAGCAGTTCAGGGAACGGTAAGCAATCACAGATGGGAGGGATGCCTGCGTGGCTCAGCAGGTTAAATGTCTGCCTTTGGCTGGGGTCACGATGTGGGTCCTAGGATCAAGTCCCACGTTGGGCTCTGTGCTCAGCCAGGAGTCTGCTTCTCGCTCTCCCTGCTTATGCTCTCTCTCTCTCTCTCTCTGACAAATAAATAAATAAAATCTTAAAAAAAAAAAAAGTAAGCGATAGGAGAGGTCTGCAAGCACCATGCAGAGCAGCACCATGGTCTCCATCTTAACGGGAGTGGATATGATCCTCAGAGTAGCTGGGAGCCAGGCAGGAGGGCATCGGAGCTGAGAGAGAGGTGGTGTACCCAGTTGCCCAATGAACCATGCTACAGCTCATGGCTGTCTTAGGACCCTCCCCTTTTCTGCAGGAAGGCGTTCCTTTTTTTTTTTTTTTTTAGTTTAAAAATTTCTTTTTAACATTTTATTTTTAAGTAATCTCTACACCCAGCATGGGGCTCGAACTCACAATCCTGAAATCAAGAGTCACACTCTCCTCCAACTGAGCCAGCCAGGCGCCCTGGCTTTCCTTCTTTTTAAACTTCAACTTTTCATGATGAAAAATTTCCAAGATCTCTCAAGTTGGAAGAAGCATGCAGTGAAATCCACAGCACTCGTTGGCACCTGGCCATGTCTGCTTTATCTACACACACGGGAAGTTTGCAAGGAACCATCTGAAAGCGAATCACAGGCTTCTGACACTTGACTGACTTCATTAATTTTGCTCCCCAAGTTGGAAGTTTCTAGAGACCGTCATTCTCCACCCACCATTATCAGAGTTAGGACATTTGCTTCCTCCTTCTGCCCTCTCTGCTGCTGAGGGGAATCCTTCCTGCAAAGTGGCAACATTTTCCTTCCCATGGCAGAAATGTCAGCTGTGAGGTCAGAGCCAAACTCGGACCTGCTGACCTCGTGTGACACAGGGTCCTCTGGACAAAGCCTACTCTGGGTGGCTTAGGTGTCTGGACAGAGAGTGAGCCATTCCCTACCCCCTTCTCGCCACCCTATACACACAGGAACACACACACACAGAGTTCCCAGATAAAATACAAAAACAAATTTCGCATCAACAATGAGTCATTTTTTAGTGTATTTTTTACTTTTTATCTTTTTTAAAGATTTTATTTATTTATTTGACAGAGAGAGGGAACACAAGCAGGAGGAGTGGGAGAGGGCGAAGCAGGCGTCACTGAGCAGGGAGCCCAACGCTGGGCGCTGGGCTGGATCCCAGGACCATGGGATCATGACCTGAGCACAAAGCAAACGCTTAACCAACTGAACAACCCACGCGCCCCAGTATACGTTTTTTAGCGTATGTCCCGCATAGTGCATGTTGTGATGTGTTATAACATATACAATTATAATATATGACATGACATGACATGACATGACATGAAATATATGAGGTGGTAGCTTGTCTGAGGTATTGGAGACACAGTGCAGAGGCCACTGAGGCCTGGCCAGGTCCCCGGGCGCCCCCAGCACACACCGTGCACACGGAAGGCGCTCCGTGAGTCCTGGGGATGGGGGTGGCTCCCCAGCTCGGGATCGGGACCGGCTTCCGACCCGACTGACGCGCCCGCCCCACAGGGACCTCGGGCGCCGCTTCTCCGTGGAGCGCCTGCCGGCTGTCGTGGTGCTCAAGCCCAGCGGGGACGTCCTCACCCACGATGCCACCGACGAGATCCGGCGCCTGGGCCCCGCCTGCTTCGCCAACTGGCAGGAGGCGGCGGAGCTGCTGGACCGCAGCTTCCTGCAGCCCGAAGACCTGGACGACCCCGCGCCGCGGAGCCTCACCGAGCCGCTGCGCCGCTGCAAGTACCGCGTGGACCAGACCGCCCGGGGCAAGCGCGGCCCCGGGAGCGGGAGCCCGCCGGAGCAGAAGAGCCGGGCGGAGGGCGGCGGGGCGGGGGAGCTCTTCTGACCCCCGCGGGGAGCTCGCGAGTGGGGATTCGGGGCTGCGACCTCCAGAGGAGTTACCGCCCCAGACTCTAAGGGGTCACAGAAGGGGACACTCGAGGCAGACGTCGTGGCGTCCGGGAGCAGCGCCACCCCCCCAGCAGGGGGCCCTCGGACTCACCAGCAGAGCTTCGAGAGACGTAAAGTGCCGCAGGGTGGGAGGCGGGGGGGGGGGGGGGGCGTGGCAAGAAGACAAGAAACCCATTCAAAACTAAGCAAAGGACCTGAAGAGGCATTTCTCCAAAGAAGATGCACAAAAGACCAAACCCACGAAAAGATGCTCAGCCTCCTTAGCCCTTAGGGAAATGCAAATCAAAAGCACGGTGAGGGGCTCCTGGGTGGCACAGTGGATTAAGCCTCTGACTTCGACTCAGGGCATGATCCCACGGTCCCCCATGGGGCTCTGCTCAGCAGGGAGCCTGCTCCCCCCCCCCCCAACACCCACCGCCTGCCTCTCTGCTTACTTGTGATCTCTGTCTGTCAAATAAATAAATAAAATCTTAGGGGGGGAAAAAAAGGCACGGTGAGATCCCACTTCACGCCCAGTGGATGGCTATAATGAAAACCCAGGGCGTAATGAATGTTAGCAGGGAAATGAAGAGAGTGGAGCCCTCGGGCATTGCTGGTGGGAAGGTAAAAGGGTGCAGGTTGCTGTGGAAAGCAGTCTGAGGTTCCTCCATAAGATAAATACAGAAGGACCGTAATTACCAGCAATTCCACTCCAGGTATAAACCCAAAAGAAATAGAGACTCAAATAAATAACCGTGTGCGTGTTCACAGCAACACTATTCACAACAGCTAAAAGGTGGGAAAAAGGGGCGCCTGGGTGGCTCAGTGGGTTCGGCTCAGGTCATGATCTCAGGGTCTTGGGATCGAGTCCCGCATCGAGCTCTCTGCTCAGCGGGGAGCCTGCTTCCTCCTCTCTCTCTGCCTTCCTCTCTGTCTACTTGTGATCTCTGTCAAATAAAATGAATAAAATCTTAAAAAAAAAAAAAAGGTGGGGAAAAAAACCAAATGCCCCTCAACAGACAAATGCATAAACACCATGTGGTCCATCCATCAGTGAGATACTCTTCAGCCCCTAAAAGGAACGGAGAACTAATACACGGTACAATGTAGATGAACGTTAGTGAAAGAAACGGGACACCGGAAGTCATATAGGCTCTGGCTCCATTTGTATAAAATGTCCAGAACAGGCAAATCCAGAGACAGAAAGCAGATCAGCGGTTGCCAGGGCTTAGGGGAAGGGGATGGGGTCTCCTTTGGGGATGATGAAAATGTTCCAGAACCAGACGAAGATGCTGTTTTCACAACACTGTATGTACTAAATACCACTGGACTGTTCACTTCGGAATGGTTTCTTTTATGTCATGTAAATCTCACCTCAATGTTTAAAATTAAAAATAAATAGATAATAACCAAAACTACGGGCCTTGGGAGGAACAAAGTCGAACAGCAAAAGACAGGGGTGCCTGCTCAAGCCGCGGCCGCCAAAGGGCCTCGCCCAGGAGGCGACATTTCGGCAAAGCCTTAAAAGAAGGTCGAACGGAGGGGAAATCGCAGCCAACTGCAAGCGCCGCAGGTAAAGAGACCGAGTATCAGAGTGAATTATTTAAAAATTCGTTCAAGTTTCTTTTTTCTTTTCTTTTCTTTTCTTTTTTTTTTTAAAGCAACGAAACAGGTGCTTCGGGCAGTGGGCGGTGTAGCGGTCCCTTTAATGAGTTTAGGGGCTTGTAGGGCTCCGGGGATCCAGCCACTGAGCCCATTCCTGTCTTGGGGCCGCCTCTGTCCCTTCTTAGCCCCGCCCCGCCCCGGCCCCGCCCGGCCAGGACCTGGAGACCGGGAGGGGGCGCCCGCAGGGTCCCTGGAGGGAGGGGAAAGACTTTGACCCAAGTTTTCGCAGAGCTTCCTCATCCCCACGGCGATCTGCACACCAATCCCTCTTCGGCCCCTCAATTTTCAGATACCCCTTGCGGTCCCGCCCCCTTCGGAACTCCTGGGGACCTTTGGACGCCAGCCCAACTCCCCTGCCCCGCTAAAATCTCTTTTTTTCCTCGACCGCCCCCCACCCCCACCCCGGCTCACAGACCCCCAGTCATGGCCCGGTCGTACGGCGGCCGGGTGCTGGCCGCGATGACCTTGCTGGGCATCCCGGCGGCCGTGCTGGCGGCACTGGGAGCGCAGCTGCTGTTCCAGCTGCAGGCGGGCCGCGCCGAGCTTCGGGGACTGCGCGTCGACGGGCTCGGCCCGGAGCTGGGCGCCGGCCCCGGGCTGCCCGAGGACGCGGCCGGGGCGCTGCTGCCGCTGGCCGCCGCGCTCGCCGCGCTCGCCCTGGTGTTGGGCCTGACCTGCCTTCTGCTAGCGGCGCTCTGCGGCCACCTGGGCGCCGAGCTGGCGCGGGGGCCCGGCCCCGGCAGGTAGGACAGGCCCCTCCGCCCCGAGGCCCGGCTGGGGGCTGGGCAAGCCCAGGCGAGCCGCTGCCCCTGTCGGGACCTCAGGTTGGGGGAGAGCGTCCCCTCTCCCCTCTACTTGCTTCCATCCCGTCCTCTCTTCCTCCCCTCTCTCCATCCCCCACCCCCTCTCTCATCTCTTCCTCCCTCCGTCCCTCCCTCCATCGGGCGTGCATCGACTGCTGCACTCCCCCCACCATTTTACAGAGGTGGAAACTGCGGTTATTGGGGACCCAGGGCCGGGTGGCCCCAGTGTTGACAGCGCTTATCATTGAGGGAACCCTAAGCTCTATGTGCTTTTCGCATTCTGTGGACTAGCCAAGTGACCCCTGCGAGGCTGGTGTTCCTGCCTCTCTTACACAGGGGAAGCTGATCTCTTTAGGCTGCCCGGTTTGGAAGAGGGTGGAGGAGATTTGAACTTATTTCTGGTAGAGCCAGAACCTGTGCTCTGGTCCTGGGTGGGTATCCTTCCTCAGGCAGCTGAGCTCAGGAACATGGGCACTGGTGGAGGCAGGTGTCAGGGGACAGGGAGTGTAGCGAAGAACCTTCCCAGTGTTCCCCTCCAGGATGCTGGGGGAGGGGAGCCAGAATCAGGGTCCCCTATTCCATGGATTTGAATGGATGGGAACTTTCACCACTGGGGTAGATCTCACCTAAAGTGTGCGCTATTCATTCCATAGCTCAAGGGGGGCTGAACTACACTCATGTGTCAGTCAACAAACACCCAATCATGGGTGTCTTCAGGGGGCTGAGCCCAGCACCAGGAGTAGAGGACACAGCAGGAACCAGGTGGACCCAGACCTGTCTTCATGGGGTAGAAAATAGAGGCAAGACAAATAACATTAAGTAACGATGAATGCTGGGAAAGGAGGAAAATGGGGTGATGCCAAGAAAGAGGGCAGAATGGGGGGTTGAAATGGGACCATCAGCAGAGGCTTGAGCAGAGACTTGAAGAAGGGAAGGAGGCAGAAGATCTGGAGGACTGTGATCCAGGCAGGAGGAACACCATGTGCAAAGGACCTGGGGCAGGAATGTGCTTGGGGTGTTAGAGGGAGATCAAGGTGATTGATGTGGCCGTGGGGAGACATAAGGGAGATAAGGGCAGAGAAATCAGGAACTGGACCATGTAGCTCTTCTTGTGCTGTGATGAACACTTTGAGGGTTACTCTGCCTGAGAGGGTTGGGGGAGAAAGGAGGGGCATATCTGACTTCAGTTTGGAATAACCCCTCCGGCCACTGTGGGAAAAGGGGGCATGAGGTCAGGTGGTGGAGAGACTGGGGAGGAGGCCACTTCTGCTGTACCACTGGGAGATGAACGATAATGGAAGCTCTCAGAGCCTCTGTTTCTTAAGCCTCCAGGAGGGAGGGAGGGAGAGTGCACACAACAGAAGCACTTAGCATGGTGCCAGGCTCAAAACGAAGACCTCCATCAGTCTCAGCTCTTGGGAATCTCTGTTTCTACTATGTCTGATAACAAATTAGCCCTGGTTTCTTTACTTCCCAAACGAGCTTATGGTCTGTAGAATAATGGAAGTCAGGTGCACAGCTAGTGTCTGTGCATAACAGCTGCCTCGTGAGTGTTGCATGTTTGAATGGACTGATGTATACGGATGGGCCATAGAAGAGGGGGAGAGGATGGTGGATGGATGAGCGGTGAATGAGGAATGGATGAATGGACAGATGGATAGTTGGTTGGGTCAATGGATAGTGAGGAGGAGATGGATGGTGGATGGATGGGTGGGTGAAGGATGAAAGGGTGGTTGGAAGGACGGATGGGTAGTTGGGTGGTGAATGGCAAATGGATGGATGGACAGATGGTGGCTGTTTCAGTAAGTGGTTGGATGGATTAATAGAGCCTGATTGAATGGATGGATGGCTGTACGGTTGAATAATCGATGGGGATGTGTAGATGGTAGTGGTACCTGGATGGATGGATGAATGGGTAGATAGATAGAGAGATGGATGGATGGATGGATGGGTGGGTGGATGGATGGATGGATGGATGGGTGGATGGATGTGTCCTTACATAGATCTCGGGCCTCCCTGGCCTTCCCCCACCAGCTCCACCTGAGCCTATTCTCTTCCTGCTGCCCCCTCAGGTCTGACTGGTTTCTCTATGACTGCCGCCTCCTCAGACACGTGGCCCTTGGCCTTTTCTGCTGTGGGGTCTCTGTCTACTTAGCAGGTGCGTGCTGGGGGATAGAATGTTGGGTGTAGAGCCCTGGGCTGGGGTGGCCAAGGGTCGTGGCCCCATAACTGAAGTCAGCTCCAGTGCCAGTCGGCCTGTGTTCAACTCTTGGCTCTGACACTTTCTTGCTCTGGGACCTTGGGCAGATTCCCTCTGTGTCCAGGTTTCCTCATCAGTACAGTGGGGATACATAGTTCCCTGCCTTCTAGAATTACTAAGGGGATTCCGGGTTAATCCCTGAGAAAGATTGTGAATGGCATCTGACCCCAGTAGGGGTTCCATAAGTCGTAGTGGTCTTCAGAACATTTTTGATTCTTCAGTTTCCTACCTTTGGTTTGAACAAAAACTTTCATGTCCTTGGTGTTTTTTTGGAGATAGTGTTTCATGGGTTGGTCTTAGTAAAAAGCTGTTGGTTACAAATATCAGAACCTCTAGCTCAAGAATGGCTTAGGTTAAAAAAAAAATGCTTTATAAACCAGAAATGCAGTTGTAAATCCCATAACATGAAACATAACAAAAACTAAAAGTGTGGGTGCCAGAAGGACACAGCACATTGTCTTTCCTTCCCTGACTCGTGATAACTTTTCTTAGATCAACATCCTCTCACTCACACTTGCCAGTAAAGTAATCAAAGCATCAAGCATCCCAACATCTTATATATCATTCTAATCTTGGAAAATGCATTGATGGTGCTGCAGACCTAGGGCTGAAACATACACAGACCACTGGCAGTCCTATAAACAACCTGTTTTACTAGAAGAAGAAAATATTCAGCTGAATGAAAAACAAGGGGTTTGCTATTACTGTCTGTTTTGTTTTGTTTTGTTTTTTTCATTTCTACAACAGAGAAATAGAAGTTTAGGAGATATATTTAAATTATTTATGAGATGTGAGCCTAGGGTTCATTATGGGACTATAAGGGTATATATGGATATATAAAGTACAGGGAACTCTGCATAACTTTTGCTGTTAGACTTAATAAAATGCTCCAGCTGTGAGTTTTTTTAAAAAGGAGGGTGGAGGGGGTGACGCATGTATCTGTAAAGATCGGGCTGGTTGGCCTCAGGTGCAGATGGATCTAGGTGCTCCACAAGGTAATCAGAAATGCCTCTTGTTTCACCTCTTCACCTGCTATCCCCTGGAAAAGATATCTATAAGTGCTTTCAATACAATGCCTACAACCTTGAGCCCTTTCCCAGGCTGGCTAAAAAATATATATATATATTGGAGACTTGGAGAATAAGATATCCTCATTCTAATACACAAGAAACTCACAAAGAGGGGGAAAAAGGTAACTGTGTCAGCCTCATTAAGTTTTAAATTAAGAATTTGTTGAGCTCCCATTTAGATTCCTTTTGAGGTTAGATTACCTCACTCAGCAAGAATGCCCGAGCACATCCAGCCAATCACCCAATCATCCATTCGTTGCTAGCCAGAGCCAAAAGAATAATTTTAAAAACCTTTTCAAAAATGTTTAGAGCAAAAGAAGTCCTTGGCCTCACTTTAATCTGTCGAACATGATGCAGTGTGACATCTAAAAAGCAAACAGTACAGAGCCAGAGAAAGCATAAAGACAGCCAGCAAAGTGCCAAGAAGGCTTCCAGTCCACTCTGGGCTTCTCCTGGACCAATTCCCCTGCTGCTGCAGTAAGAAAATTCCTCCCTACCCACAGCCCAGTCAAAAGCCCCAGGGCTCGCTTTGATTAGCTGGGCTTGGGTCATGTGATAGCCCTGCACCCAATCAGTACAACCAGGGGAAGCAATGTTCTGATTGGCCTAGCCTAGCACCATACCCATCAACATGTCAGAGAGGTGGCTCAGTGCTCCTACATTAACGATCTGGATGAAGGTAGGGACTGAGCTGGTGGTTTTCAATGGGAACAGATTCTGCTGATCCAGGGAACATTTGCCAATATCTGGAGACATTTTGGGTTGTCATGACAGGGAAGGTGGAGAATGCTACTGCATCAAGTGGGTAGAAGCTGCTAAATATCCTACAGTCCACAGGACAGTCCTCATCAAAAAGAATGGTGCCAACTGGGTGCTGGACAAGTCAACAAGCTAGCACAGATTGGTCCTCAAGGTCAGGTCACCAACCATCTCGTTGAGACTGGCAAACAGGCCAGAGAGGGGCTGTGATTCACTCAAAGTTAAATCACGGGATTCAGGAAGCCTGAGATCTGGGTTGTTTTAGTTGTGGTCAAGTACTTATAACATAAAATTCACCATTTTACAGTAAAATGCATGTGATGATGGTGTAAGAGGATTAGGTAGTTAAGCTATGTGCCCATCGTGTACAAGTTTCTGTGACTGCCCTCTGTTTGGGGGAGCTCTCCCAGAGCTTGGGGATCAAACGTTTGTTGACTAAGTAAATGAGAGCCATTTCTTTCCCCAGCACTGTCCATCTACGCCCTGCTGCTCTTTGAGATCGAGACAGGTGCAGCAGCCGCCTCCATCCTTGGAGTGGGTGCTCTGGTCCTGGTGGCGGCGCTGACCCACACTCTGCTCCGAGCTGCCCGGGCCACCCGCCGTGGCCTCCATGAACTGTCCCCACCACACTTTGAAGACGACCCTGTCCGCCCTGCTGAAGTCTCCAAGGCCAGCCCCAGGGCTCAGCCCCATCAGGGTACCCACCACCAAACCCCCTACTCATCCTGCCCAGAACCTGGGGACCCCCTCAGACCCACAGTCACTGCTACAGCACCTGCAGCCATGGGGGGAGGCCGGGAGAGCAGCCTGCCTTTATCCCGCTTGCACCGGACACTGTCGGCTGGCAGGGGCCACTGGGAAGGGGTCACCCATGAGATGCGTAGCATGCTGGGCCACCGGTCACGGGGCTCAGGGAAGGACTCTACACTGGTGTGAACCCAGGGATCAGGGATAGAGACCTGGTGTCAGGCAGCAGGAAGAGGACTCTGTAAAGATAGGTCCAGGCTCAGCCACAGTAGCAGTACTTGATTTCTCAGCATCCGTGCCTTGTGTCTGCAAGGTGGCTTCATGTCACAAAATGGCTGCCAGGGCTCCAGCCTTCACCTCCTCTCTCAGAGGGAAAGGCAGAGACCAGGGGGCACTCAGCACCTGGAAATCTTCCCGGGAGGCCTTGGGACCCTCCTGCTTATACCTCATTGGCAAGAACAGAGTCACATGGCCACATCTCTGGGCAGAGGAAGCCGGAAAATGTAGCTCTCCAGATGTTAGATGCAGGAGGGGAGGGTTGGGCTTAAACAGTGGGTCTCTAAATGTCTCCATCCATTTTACAGATGAGGAAACCGAGGTCCAAAGAAGGGCAGTGACTCACCAGGAGTCCCATGGCCAGTACTGAGCTTCAGAGTCAGGATTCGAACCGGGTTTCTGTAACTCCCATGCTGCTGACAGTGCAAGTCTCAGACTCTGCGACTTCTTCCAGGCTGTGAGCATTTGAAATCTGTGTGTGCTGAGCTCAGAGCACCCTAGGGCCCCAGGTGCACATGGACGGCTGGACCCAGCCTTCTGGCTGTGGGTTTCGCTGCTCTGTGTCTCAGTTTCCTTGTTTATAAAATGTGGCCAGAAGCAGTTCCCCCTCCTAGGGCTCCTGTGAGACTTGGTGTAAGCCAGTCCAGGTGCCTGTGCACAGTAGATCCTCAGTGCATGTCAACCTGTGTCGTCATCAGTCGGGTGCCCTGGTGGCAGGAGAAGGTGGGTTGATGGCCACTTTCTTGGGCTCACAAAACTGCCAAGGCTTAGAGTGGATGACTCAGAGCCCCAGGGATCTCCAGAGGCCCTGGCCCCATTCCCATCTCATGCAACCCTCAAATAAACTCTGACCCTCGCTATCGCCTTTGTCACTCGAGTCACATCCAAACATGTGCGGTCCAGCCCAGGCCTGGGGTAATGGGTGGGATGACAGGAGTAGGGTGGGGAGGCAGAAGTGGGGGGCAAGGGTCTATTCCTTGTAGACCCTAGTTGGGGAGCCATGTCCCACAAATCTTCATGCACATAAATTGCACTGGGAGTGGGGATGCCTGGCCTCCACTCACCCCAAACGGACAGATGTCCCCAGAATTCTCCTACTGCATCCCTTCCTGAGCCACACAGGCACTCTGAGTCCCAGGGAGAAAGGAGACGGCTCAGCCACAAAGTGATTTCAAGCTCCCCTAGGACCCTTTCCAACAGACAGACAGGTGACAGCACTCGGGGGCGGGGGGGAGCTGGTCCCTCAAGCCTGACCCTAGCAGGAATCCTGCTGATCTGATACACCCAGACCTGAGTGGCCCACCAACTCCAGCTCCAGCTGCCTCCTCCCAGAGTGGCTGGTAAGATGCATAGACGACCTTGCTGGTGGAATGGAGCGAGGACAGAGCACACATGAACGTCCCACGTGGCGCCTGACACGTGGGAGCACCCAGTAAGCATGGGTTCTCGGGGACCACAATAAATATCAATGAAAAAGTTCAAATAAGAATAAATGTCAGGGGACCTGGCTGGCTCAGTCAGTAGAGCGTGTGACTCTTGACCTCAGGGCCATGAGTTCAAGCCCCATGTTGGGTGTAGAACTTACTTTTAGAAATAAATAAGTAAATAAGTGTTACATCATTATAACATGCCTGGTTCTGCAGACGCGTGCCAGGCACTTTCCTGGCTTCGATTTATCTTTGGGACAGCCCCATGTACAGATGGGGAAACTGAGACCCAGGAAATAAGGCCATATGGTGGCCATGGCTGGAACCTCATTACCCCATCACAGAGGGTTCCAGAACACAGCAGGTGCCTGAGAAACACTGGGAATTGTTGTTTCTGAGACTCCCCTGGACTGGGGCAGTCCCCTGGGACTCTGGGGTGTGGGACAAGAGAACGAGGAGGAAGGACCATGGCTGTCTGCCAGCGAGCAGCACCTCATCTCCTGGACTGGGCAGGGGAACCAGAAGCTGGACCCCTCAGCCTCATCTCCAGGGCCAGGCCTAGGGTGCAGGTGCAAAACTGGAGACCTAGAAGAATTGAAAACAGGTCTTCAAACAAATTCTTCTACAAGCATATTCGTAGCAGCACTAGTCACACCTGCCAAAAGGTGGAAACAGCCCAAATGGCCATCAACAGGTAAGCGGGTAAAAAATGTGATGAATCCATCCAGCGGGAATATTAACTCAGCCATGAGAAGGAACAAAGCACTGACCTATGCTACATATGGATGAAGCTCAGAAACATCGTGCCAAGTGAAAGAAATCACACGCAAATGGCCACATAGTGTGTGATTCCACATATATGAAACATCCAGAACAGGTCGATCCATAGAGAAGAGGCAGATCAGTGGCTTTCAGAGGGTGGGGGTGGGGGGGCATGGGGAGTGACTGCTCATGAGGACAGGCTTTCCTTTCTGGGTGATAGAAATGTTCTGGAATTAGACAGGAGTAATGTTTGCACCACATTGTCAGTGCACTAAATGCTAACTGAATTGTGCACTTTATAGATTTTATTTATTTATTTGACAGACAGAGATCACAAGTAGGCAGAGAGGCAGGCAGAGAGAGAGGAGGAAGCAGGCTCCCTGCTGAGCAGAGAGCCCTGAGAATTGTGCACTTTCAAGTGGTGAATCCTGTGTTATGTGAATTTCACCTAAATCAAGACAAATTTAAGGAGGCACTTGTTCTCAGGCTCCTGCAGGTACAGATGGGGTCCTGAACTAGAATGAGCTCCTTAAATGTTGTACCTCTTGAGCTCACTAGCCTCACTCTCGTCTGACCCTTGCACATCCTCACGGGACCCAGGACAGGAGCCCTGAAAACTATGCAAGGTTTCAGCTTGGAAGGCCGGCTGGGAGTGCTGCCCATAGCCCAGTCGAAACCTGCCCCACCTTGCCAGCTGTTCCCTGGAAGGGACTCCGAGCATCCTCATATCTCAGCCAGAATCAGGTGAGAGGGGATGAGGCTGATTCTGGGGCTGGAGCCAAAGGCTCAGGTCGCTCTGTGTCCTCCAGGAGCTGGGACAGACCTGGCTCTGGAAACAGTCATGCGACCTGCCACTTTAGTTTCCCTTACAAAATAAGGTAACCTCCTCCACTCTACCAAACACAGCTATGAGGACCAAATCAGAAAGGATATTGATGTCTCCATTAATTCCACGGGCCATGCAAAACCAGCAGCTATCAGCATCCTGTGTGATTAGAAAGTGGACAACATCTCTCAAATATGTTGCCTTGGATTGGGATCATCAGAACTAGACCTTGAGGGGCGCCTGGGTGGCTCAGTGGGTTCGGCTTCTGCTTTGGCTCTGGTCATGATCTCAGGGTCCTGGGATCAAGCCCCACCTCTGGCTCTCTGCTTGGGTGGGGAGCCTGCTTCCCCCCCTCCCTCTGTCTGCCTCTTGTGATCTTTCTCGCTGTCAAAGAAATAAATAAAATCTTAAAAAAAAATAAAAATAAAAGAGAGAACTAGACCTTGAGAGGATTTGAGGGATGTGGTTTGTCTATATGGGAGATTACCCCAGGAACCCCCAGAGGCCTTCGGGGACGCCAGTGAGCAGATAGTACTGTGGGCAACTGAGGCTCCATGCTGTTGGGGACCCCTGGGAAACAGTATAGAGCACACACAGCAGAGTGGTCCCCACACAGGGGCTTGGGCCTGGGGTGTTTATCCACTGAACCCCATCAGGTATTGGCTGAGAGCTGCTTCTAGAGAGATTAACCCCTCACACTTCTGGTCTTCCCTGTGCACAAGCTGGACACACTCTTGTGGCCAAAGGAGGGCCCAAGAAAGGTTGGAGGTATTTTCTGTGAATGACATTCATCAGGAAGAGATAAACATGAAGAGGGTGAAAGGGAGGTGGGGGCAGAGAGTGTCTGTTCCAGCTTTGTTGCATTTTTGCAACAGCAGGCATACTGGGGGATACTGAAAACACTTAACCACACTATTCCTGGTTGAGAAGAACTATTGAGTTTTGGCTGCCCACCATGGCTTGGATACCCTGAGTAATTCACACAAGCATCACCGTTGTTGTCCCCTGGATCCAACTGGTCTCTCTTTAGTTCTGCACATGCAATCTACTGAAAGTGGCAGGACAGAGCTGGGGTCCTCTGTGCTTGTGATATTTAGAATGGAAAGCCAGATGCCACCTTGAAGGAAATTGCTCTGCATGACAAGGGGCATATTCCCCCCCACACACGCACTCTCCAGAGAACACTTTATGAACACACTTTAAAACATATTTTGGGTGAAATAAGAGTTTTGGAAAAGGCCTCATGAACCCTCCATTTCAGGACTGTTCTAGGTACAGTGCAAATTGGACCTTAGGCTCAGAAGTGTTCAGAAGGCTCAGAAGACCACCCAAGATGCAAAACTGAGCAATAATCACAAAATGGAGCAATAATCACAAAAATACTATCTGAAAATCCAGCACTCTTGCTTTCCAACTTCAATATCCTTTGAGTTTGTATCTGTTAGCTCTTGCTGCAAATCATCCTCCCAAGTTAGCCGCTCAGAAGGACACGCATTTAGGGGCGCCTGGGTGGCTCAGTGGGTTAAAGCCTCTGCCTTTGGCTCGGGTCATGATCCTGGGGTCCTGGGATTGAGCCCTGCATCAGGCTCTCTGCTCAGCGGGGAGCCTGCTTCCTCCTCTCTCTCTGCCTACTTGTGATCTCTGTCTGCCCAATGAATAAATAAAATCTTAAAAAAAAAAAAACGACACACATTTATTATCTGACAGTTTCTGGAGATTAGGAATCTGGGGCATGGCTCAACTGAGACCTCCCCTTCAGACTGCAATCTGGGTTCAACAGGGGTGGGATCTGCTTCCAAGCTCACTTTGGGGTTGTTGGCAGAGGTCCATCCATTCCCTCCAAGCTGCGGAACTAAGGGCCTTGGTTCCTTTCTGGCTGTTGGTAAGAGGCTGCCCTCAGTCCCATCATACATCTTTATATCTTTATAAGCCAGTCTGCTTTAGCAAACCCAGCAAGAGAGTCTCCAACCAGATGGAAGCCACTGGCTTAGAACCTAATCATGGAAGTGACCATCCACCTTGCTATGTTCGGTTGGTTAGAAGTGAGTTGCTAGGTCCAGTCCTACCCAAGGGAGGGGATTATAAGGGTCTGAACACCGGGACACCATGGTCTTTGGGAACCATCTCAGAAACTACCTAATGTCTCGTAAATTCTCGTCAGGCTCTGCCCGAAGACAATTAAAAATGGCAGGGGTCTGAGCAAGATGAGAAAGGGGTGTTTTCCATACAGCACAAATCAGCTGTTTTCAGTTAGGATCTCTAAGCCGCCAAGACTGCAGAACAGCTAAGGAACTCAAACTCTGGCGAGACCAACGGCCAAAATTAACGCAATTGCGATGCCAAGTGTTGGTGAAGACCCAGAGTCGCTGAAACTCATTCACTGGGGGCAGGAGCGTAAACTGATACAACAGCCTTGGGAGTCTGCGTGGCTACAACTCTGAGAGCAGAACACAGGCCTCGCCTACCACCCACGATCGCCACTCGGGGCATTTACACAACAGGAGCGGGTGCGCGTTCCTCAAAAGACATGGGCAACAGTACCCAGGGTGGTTTTGTTCAGTGGTCGCAGATGGAAGACAATCCAGGTGTTTATCAGCAGGGGAGCAGGGGAACAGAATGGCACATCCATGCAATGGACTCAGCAATGAAGAAAAAGGAATGACTCATACAGGCGACACCCTAGATAAATGTCAGAGAGGGAATACTGAACAGAATTAGCCAGACTCAGAAGAGAACTCAGGAGGGCATTACACTTCTATCAAGTTCAAGAGCCGGTAGGATGACTGATGAGGTAGAACCCTGTAGCTTCAGGGGGCTTGAAGGCGGGTGGCAAAGGGATGTTTGAATCTGTCCCAGGTGGGTGCTCTGATGGGGTGGAGAGAGCAGTAGGGGCCACAGCTGGGCTCAGCAACATTTGAATACAGGAAGCACGGGTTTTGCACTAGCAGAGGCCACTGGGGTTGCATCCCTCCTGCACCTGCTTGGACTTTGCACTCCAGAAACCATTCAGCTGGGCAGAACTTTTGGAGCTGGGAAGTGTTTCTGCATGTCAGTAGAGCCGTGGAGGGATGAGTGCGTTCTCCCTCAGAGCTGCACTGAGGTAAGGCCCATTGAGATTCCCATTATAAAGATGAAGAAACTGAGGTATGGAGAGGCTAAGCCACAGCTCAGCGTCACCAGCAAGTGAGCAGGGGAGGTGGGACCTCATCTCGCCCTATGTCACCTGTCTCAGGTGGGAGCAAGCCAAAGGCAGGAGGGATAAAGCTTTGGCCCCCTCCTCTGTAGCCCAAGCTGGTGTAAACTCAGCCACAGGAGTCAGGGTTGATGTGGCCCAAGATAGAAGTGCACGAGTAGGCTCCAAGGTGACCCTCACGCACTTCCCAATGCTGTCCTCGGGCCCCAGGGGGCTCAGAGGGTTGGGATTTTGCTGGGTCATCGGCCTAGCAATACCAGCAAGTCCAGTCAGATCCAGGGCCAGGACGGCTCATCTGGGGGCCCCTGGTCACCCACGGATGCCCTGGAAAGTGATCCAGAGCTGGTTTCAGGGTGGCCAAGAGGGTGACCAGGGAGAACAAACAGTCTTTGCTTCTCGGCCAGATCAGATTCCAGGGCTGGCGCCAGAGCTGCCTGGGCGGGACCAACAGGCGCCCAGAGAGCTGAGAGGTGGGGAGATGTCTCAGCACCGAAGGCCTAGTTTTCCCGAGGCAGCTGAGCTATACGGGGGAGGGAGCATATTTTCAGTTTCCCCTTGCCCCCCTGTCCAGGACAGCTTGCTGTCTCTCCCCTCAGATGTCCAGGACAGAACCATTCTGCTTCCCTCTGACTCCAGACCAGGACAGGACACAAGTGGCTGAATGGATGGTACACCCCTGCGGGGGACCAAGTGGGGCGAGTTCTGGCCGGTGATCTGTGACCAGAGCTCTGACGCGGCACTTCTAATCCAGGGTATCTCACTGACAGGGCAAGAGCTTCCTGAGTCTGGCCATGCTGTCACAGCAGAGAAGGGGCAGCCCCTTTGGGCGGGTCTCAGAGCCTGTGACCAGCAGTCTGTTGCTGCCCCACCATCGGCACCCAGTACAAAAGAGAAAGAAGCCTTAGCCTTTCTAAGCCACAGAGATACGGGGATGTTCCTGACATCAGCAGAACCTGGGCCACTCTGATGCTGCGGGGACCTAGGGCGGACAGAGCGGGAAAGGAAGAAATGCGGGGGTGCGGGAGAAAAGTGGTGTGAGCCCTGGATCATTCATTCACACATTGGCCCACCCCATTATGCGCAGATCCCGGTGTTTGTTGGGTTCCGCGGGCCGAGACTGATTTGCCACCTTCAAGCCAAAGCTTGTAGCCCTTCGTGGTCACTCAGGGACACGCTACAGAGCAGGGTTCCGGAAATGTGAATCACCGAGGGACACGGCCCCCGTTGAAGTGTGACGCCATCTCACATCAGCTTGGACTGTGCACAAGCGACCTTTCTATGGTCCATCTAGTGGCATTTTCCACATTTTTGCATGGCAGTTTTGCTATTTAAAAAGGGTTCCGGGGGCACCTAGGTGGCTCAATGGGTTAAGCCTCTGCCTTCCGCTCAGGTCATAATCTCGGGGTCCTGGGATCGAGCCCCGCATCGGGTTCTCTGCTCAGCAGGGAGCCTGCTTCCCCCCCTCTCTCTGCCTGCCTCTCTGCCTACTTGTGACCTCTGTCAAATAAATAAAATCTTTTTTTTAAAAAAAGGTCTCCAGGGGTACCTGGGTGGCTCAGTCAATTGAGCAGCTGCCTTTGGCCTGGGTCATGGTCTCAGGGTCCTGGAATAGAGCACCAAGCTGGGCTCTCCACTCAGCAGGGAGTCTGCTTCTCCATCTCCCTCTGCCCCCCTCCCCCACTGGTACTCTCTTTCTCTCTCTCAAGTAAATAAATAAAATCTAAAAAAAAAAGAAAAGAAGAAAAAAGTCTCCAAGCACAGTGCTTAGTGCTGTCTAGTGTCCCCAAATGCAAGAAGGCGGGAATGTGCCTCCTGGAGAAAATGTGTGTTTGCAGAGCTTTGTTCAGGCTTGAGTTTAGAGCACGGCCGGCTGGAAGTTCAATATTAACCAGTCAGCCGTATGTATTAAATAAGGTGTCTTGAAACACACCAAAGTCACGTACTGATTGTTCAACAAAAAGGTGACTAAAGGCTTGTAGGAACCTACCTCTGTATTCGCTGTGGAATCCAGTATGCCCTAAGTCAGCGTTCACTGCAATGTTTCAGAACGGAACCACCGCGAATAAGAACTGACTGAATGGATCCACCGCAGAGAAGAGCAAAAAGATACACAGAGGAGCCTGAAGACGTAGGCTCTGGGCTCAAATCTCAACTGCGGGGGCGCCTGAGTGACTTGGTTGGTGAAGCGTATGCCTTCGGCTCAGGTCAGGATCTCAGGGTCCTGGGCTGGAGCCCTGCGTCCGGCTCTCTGCTCAGTGGGGAGCCTGCTTGCCCCTTTGCCCCTGCTCCTGCTTGCTCTCTCGCACTCTCTCTCTTGAATAAAATCGTTTTTTTTTTTTTTAAAGATTTTATTTATTTATTTGTCAGAGAGAGATCACAAGTAGGCCAACAGGCAGGCAGAGGGAGCAGGTTCCCTGCTGAGCAAGGAGCCCGATGTGGGACTCGATCCCAGGACACTGGGATCATGACCACAGCTGAAGGCAGCCACTTAACCAACTGAGCCACCCAGGCGCCCCTCGAATAAAATCTTTTAAAAAAAAGAACATCTCAGCTGTGACTTCAGCTGCTCTGGCCTCAGTTTCCCTATCTGTAAGATGCCAAAACTAGGGCTTCCTATCAGGGTGTGGGAACACCAAATGAGACACTGCACATCAGGTGTTGGGGATCTGACCCCCTCCCCATGATCCAAACGCTCCTGCTACGTGCAGTGTCGGAGGGGCAGACCAAGGCTTCTCTGATCTACAGGCCCACTCAGTCGCTTGCTAAGCCTGTTCCCTGCCTCTGCGGAATATTCTGGCCGTGGCAGTGGAGCTGCTGCCTCTCCTCGATTTTGCTTACTGGGTGGGCACCTGCCCTGTCTTGTGCTGGGTGCGCATGGCAAAGACGGTGAGCCACAGAGGACCAGCAGCCAGAATCAGGACTCCAGACGGTGGGCACAGGGTAGTGTTTATTGCCAGGAGGACGCCCGCGTGGCCTCCAGGCACCAGAGAGTTTTGACACAAATGACTTGAAGGCACTGGTTTCCGTCCAGCCCCCACACCTGCCCTGCAGGGCCCAGGGGGCGAGAGACCCCATCACCAAGCAGACCGGTCTTGCTCCTTCTCCAGGGCTGTGGCTCCCCTGGGTGGCTGAGGTCTAGAACGCCTTGCCCTGCCAAGGTTCCCAAGATGCTGTGGGGCAGGATGGCGGCCGGTCCCAGGGTGGCGGGTGAGGGGGCTCTGTCCCGGGGCTGACCGAGAGCTACGAGACGCTGGGGGGCAGGCGTGCGGCTGCAGTCTTCTCTACCACGAAGCCATAGTTATACTGGGGGGCAGCAGAGCAGGGGGAAAGGGAAAACAGAGTGAGTGAGGGGGGCATAGTGGTGCCTGAGGAATGGTGAGGGGGTGAAGACAATTAGGGCTTAGCGAGCTCCAGCTCTCAGGAGATGGGGTGTGGCTGGGGCAAACTGGGGTACCAGGAAGGCGGGGGTCCCCTAGCACCCCATCCTGGGCCCCACACCCACCTCCTCTTCAATATCCGCCAGCGACTTGATTGTCAGATCAGCAAAGGCAGAGAAGGCCTGGTGGGCAGACATGGGTCAGTCTTGCGGGAGGGACCCTAACCTCCTGGAAACCCAATCCCTCATCCTCAAGGAGGGCCGCCCCCCAGTATTTGCCTGAACATCCCCTCATCCTTCCTGCCACAGCCTCCTGCCGCCAGCATCCAGCTGTCCCGCCTGATTCCCCATTCTGGGACTACGACCCTCTGGCTTCCAGCCTCCTCCAACCCAGGAACACGGGCCTCTGTGCTGGGCCACTGGGTACACAGATGACACTCTTTCCCTCCCTGCATCCTGAACCCTTAGGAAGGCAACTGGCAGGCGCAGACCCAGGAGCCCCCCAGCAGAGACTCACCAGGGGGCCACAGCTCTTGCCCTCAAACCGGGGGTGCAGGGTGAAGGGAACACCATCCATGGCTGAGGAAGGCAGGTAAGCGTAGGGCTGAGACACAAGGCGGGTGCGGCCTGCCTGCGGTCCACCCCCAGCCGGAGAGGCCCTTTCCTAAGCCCCAGGCTCTCTGCCGACTTTGCAAAAAACTGGGGAGGCCCAAGCCGGCTTCCAACCCTGACCCCACCCCCTCCTGGCCAGCCCACCTCGAGCCAGTCTTACCCCGCCCCAGGGCCTCGGTTTCTTGCATGGCGCTCACCTGAGATGCCATAGAGGTTGGAGGCCTCGTAGATGGAGTCGCTCCGCCGCAGCGTAGATGCCCGAGAGCCTAACCTGGACAGGGTCCGCTCTGGAAAGCCATCCTTACTGACGGGGGCAGGACAGCACAGGTCAGCCATAATTCCCCCCATGGCCACCCCATCCCCAAGCCTGAGGACTCACCTGGGTTGGGCAGGTGGGTCCAGGGAGAGGCCCCGCATGTCCTGGCTGAGAGCTCGGGGCTTGGGCACCGGCCTTGGGGCCTTGGCCTTCCTGCACCAAATGGCAAAGCCCCCCATGTCCCTAGAAGGAGAGAGAAGTAGGGAGAGGTCCTGGCCCAAGAGGATGACCCCAGACCTTTGGGGGATTTGCCTTCTGCCTTAGCCCACACCCTGAGCAACATTCCAAATTAATATTGCTGCGTCTGAGCACGTACTGTGAGCTTCAGACTCATCAACGCACCCCTCACAAGAACCCTACAAGACTGATACAAATTAGCCCAGATTTAACCTGTGGAAACTGAGGCACAGGGAAGTGACGGAAGGCACAGGAAGCCTCAGGAGAGTCCCTGAGGGTCAGCAGGGCAGATACGGGAGCTGGAGAGCAAAGGAGGCCAGAGGCCGGGGGTGGCCGTACCCTACTCGCAGGTATCCAGGCACCGTCTTGGTCTTCCCGCTCAGCCGGACATCGAACACAGCCATGTCTGCAGCCCCCAGGGGCACGAGCTTCACACACATGCGTTTCTTCTTGGACACAGAGGCCTCTGGGAGTGGGGGGCGGGTGGCAAGGGTGTGAGAAGAGGGAAGAAGCAGTGAAGGGGGTCCAAAGATGGCTCCAGGATGACGCTCGCCAGGGCACTGTTTAAAGCAGCTCCCTGGAGAGCTTTAGGTCAACGGTTCAATCATGAATGGTATAGCCAAAGGAGGGGACTCCATGTAGCTCTAGGAGCTGGTGACATGGAGAAGCATTCATGGGATGACCATGGGCACCTACAGCAAGGGTGGACAGCTATGAACTCAGACAGAACTGAATGCCTATCCTGGCCTGCAAACCTCACTTTTCCTTCGTCCTCTAATCCAGGGGTCTGCAAACCCTAGCCTATGAGCCAAAAGACGTCCAAAATTTGTTTTCACAGGGCTTATGAGCTAAGAATGGTTTTCATGTTTTTTTTTTTTTTAAAGATTTTATTTATTTATTTGACAGAAATCACAAGTGGGCAGAGAGAGAGAGAGGAGGAAGCAGGCTCCCTGCTGAGCAGAGAGAGCCCGATGTGGGACTCGATCCCGGGACCCCGGGATCATGACCTGAGCCGAAGGCAGCGGCTTAACCCACTGAGCCACCCAGGCGCCCCTGGTTTTCATGTTTTTAAAGGATTGTGGGGGGTGGGGGGAGCAGGGAGGCAACAGCACTACCTGGCCTGCAAAGCCTAAAACATCTACTATCTCCATCTGAACAGAAAAACTTTGCCAACTCCAATATCCATAGAAACATCCTGAGAGTTAAATACACGTGACAAGTCACAGCGAGAGGCAGGGGGAGCCAGGTGGTTGGAAAGCAGCAGAGGGTCAGGCCTGGGAGGACAGCTCCGGCTATAGGAGCCAGAGGAGAGGGGTGGGGAGAGGTAACCAAAGACCTGGGGGAGAACCAAGTATTAGCTAGCGGGAAGAGTCCCGGAAGAGCTCCAGGCAGAGGAAACCGTGTGCAAAAGCCTGGAAAGGAAAAGGCTTGGCAATGACCCGTGGTGCGGCTTGGCTACGGTGTAAGATGCAGCAGAAACAGTAATGAAACGGGTCACAACTCTTGGTCTAGGTCAGAGGCTGTGCCAACCACACATTTTTACGCAGGGCAGGGCATGTGGCCCCGCCCCAGAACAGGGCTCAACTCCACAGCCAGCCCTGTCATCACCCAGTGCGCGGTCGTGGCTCGGAAAACAAGCACCTGTCCAGTCGTCCCTCCACCCTTCCCTGGTCCTACCCACGGGGACCCGAACGCGGCCCCCCATCCCACCCCCAGCCTCGGACGCGGGCCTCACTGGAGTCCAGGGGGTCGCAGACCGGGGAAAAGCCCGGTGGGAGGGGGCTCTTGTCCACCAGGACCTGGATATCGGCCACCACATTCTCCTGCGGATTCTGAGGGGGAGGAAGGGGAGGACACAGCGACAGTCACTCTGCAGCGGGGACAGCGCGCCTGGCGTAGGGCCCCGCAAGAGGACGGGGGAGTGGGCGTACCCGGGGGATGCCGAAGGACGGCGCCCCTTACCTCTAGGCTGCCCAAAGAACTGAGGCACAGAAAATAGCCAGATTTCTGCGCGAAGCTCTTGCCGAAGCTGGCGGGCGTCCCTTCTACGGTGCAGGAGATCTACGTCGGGGACCGGAGTCAGCATCAGGCTCCTACCCCGACGCGGCCGCCTCTGCCCCCACTAATCCCCGGGCCCCCGACGTAGCTCACCGCACTGAATCCCCGCGGGGGAGGCGCCGAGGCCGTCGACCAGGCCAGGCCAGTCAGCGGCGCCGTGTCGGTCCCGGGTCCTGAATCCATCCTCTCAGACAAGAGCCGAAGCCCGGGACGGCTTCGCAACTCCGAGCGGCAGAACCACCGCGGAGTTCGGGTAAGAGTCTGAACTACAAATCCCAGACTACCGTAAGGAAGGCGGGGTCAAAAGAGCCGATTGCGCGTGCCCGGAAGACAGCTGGCCAATCGCATGGGAAAGTACTGCCACGTCCCCGTGCGTCGCGCAGGAGCGCCCGTGAGCGACGTTTACGGAAAATTGCGTTGCTTCCTTCTCTCTCCTAGCGACTTCCGCCAGAAGTATCCCCGCTCTGCGCCAGAAGTCTTGGTTTACCCTAAACCAGAACTACGCTCCCCAGAAACCCTTGCGGCATCACCCTCTCCCGACGCACGCACGGGCTTTTAGCGGAGAAATGTAAAAAAAAGCAATTCTAGTTCTAGAAAGTCTTCCTAAAGTAAACTTTCATGGGTTATGCAGCGATTAGTTTAAATAACAAAAAATACGGACCACCATGAGCCAATAAATCTTGTGTAACTTGCAGACTTGTTCATGTTACCGGGGGAGGGGGGGGCGCGTTGTGTGAATGGAGGTCTCGGTTCTTGAATTTCCCACGAAAGATTTATCCGAGGATCTGCGCTGGAGTGAAGACAGCCAAGAGCAAGGTAGCAAGCACAAAGCAGTTTGTTGAGAACCGCACACTCGACGTGGGAGAGCGGGCAGGTTCAGGGATCGCAGCTGACCTGAGGCTAGGGGTGTCTTTTTTCCTTTTATGTTTAGGAGCACAGTTACGGTGGTCTGCCATTGAGGTTTCCAACTAAGGGATTCCTCCTACCGGTTCGGAAGGGGAGTTTTTGACTCTACAGGGTCTTGCCGGAAGTGTCGTGGCCATCTTCCCCCACAGTGGGGTAGGAGGTGGGGGTCAAAGCCACAATGTAAATATATTGTAATGAGCCCAGGCAGTCACCCTGAAGCACAGATTGGAGAGGAGACCACAGGTTCTGCACCCGTGGTTCTTGGTCGATTAGCCTGCGCCCACAAAGCCACAAAGACAGCCCCCAGGCTGCTAGTGTGTGACCTATTTGTCGCCACCCTTGCCCCCAGCTCAAGTCTAATAGCTGCCAGTGGTTGAAGGGGGCAGGGAATCAAAAGGGTTCTTAGTGACATGTGAAAAGTATAGGACATTCAAATATCAATGGCTATAAGATGCCCCAGGACACCTGAGTGACTCAGTGGTTAAGTGTCTGCCTTCAGCTCAGGTCCTGATCCCAGGGTCCTGGTATCCAGCGGGTGGGGCTCCCTGCTCCGCAGAGAGCCTGCTTCTCCCTCTGCCTCCTGCGCGCCCTGCTTGTGCTCTCCCTCTCTCTCTCTCTCTCTCTCTGACAAATAAATAAAATCTTTAAAAAGGGGGGGGGGGGAGGAAAGAAAGAAAAGAAAAAGAAACAAACATCCTGGAAAAGATGAACCAAAAAGAGAAGGGGGTTTCAGTTAGCATGGAGGTGGCCTGCTTGGTGGCTGTCCGGCTACAATGGAGGCAGATGCCACAGCAGCATTCTAAGCACATGCAAGACAAAACACAAATTGAGGGGTGCCTGGGTGGCTAGGTGGGTTAAGCCTCTGCCTTTGGCTCAGGTCGTGATCCCAGGATCCTGGGATCGAGCCCCACATCGGACTCTATGCTCAGCAAGGAGCCTGCTTCCTCCTCTCTCTCTGCCTTTCTCTCTGCCCACTTGGGATCTGTCTGTCAAATAAATAAAATCTTAAACACACACACACACACACAAATTGAAATAATGACTTCCAAAATAAGTAACCGTTTTTTTCCACCAGGACTCCCATGATCCAAACTGCTTATTTATTAAGTCCCTTAGGCCGTGGGTGGGATCTCTCAGGACATTCACTGTGTCCTCCTGTGCTTTAATTAAGATGATACATTAGCAGACTCATCAGGTATGAACTTGGATAATGGGACAGGCGCTTCCATGCAAGGCGGTCATAAATCCGAGTCCATTCTAATTTGGCAGATAGCTTTTCTCATTACAGATATTTCAGGGTTTAGTAGGACAGGTTTTGTTAGTTATCATTTAAGGCTTTACAGAGTGAATTTAGTAAGGGCGTCTCTGCGCACTATAACTTCCTCCAGGCCAATGGAGGGAACAAACATGGTGGCTCAGCGATCATACCAGTGGAAAACGTGCCCATCTGACCTCGAGGAGAGGGAGACGGTCAACTTTTGTTACTACAGAGCAGATTGCTGGGAGAACCCAGAGTTAACTGGCCCAACGACCCAGGTGGAAGCCAAGCCAAAGATTTGAGCCACACCATCATTAGGACCCATTTGGATTTACATTACAGTAACATCCATCCCATATCCCTGGTGTACCTGGGTTGGTTCCATTTAGAGTGTTTTGTTTTGTTTTGTTTTGTTTTGTTTTCTGTTCCCCACATTGAGGTACATGCGTCCTCTACTATCTGTAATCCAGGGAAAGCCACGTGAACCCATCCCAAACTGGAGTGAAGCCACCTATGGCTCTGATAGTGGTATTTTAGGATCCTTTGGATGGGCTGCCTGTTTTATTCAATCAAAAGAAAAAGAATACCCAGTGCCCAATGTTTTGTTTTGTTTTTTAGATTTTATTTATTTATTTGACAGAGAGAGACATGGCGAGAGAGGGACCACAAGCAGGAGGGAGTGTGAGAGGGAGAAGCAGGCGTCCCACTGAGCAGGGAGCCTGATGTGAGGCTCAATCCTAGGACCCTAGGATCATGACCTGAGCTGAAAGCAGACACCCAACGACTGAGCCATCTGGGTGCCTCCCCCCATGCCCAATGTTATTGAGAGATGTGCCACAGGCCAGATTTCTGGATCAGTATTGGTAACATCCGCTGAATTAGGAGCACCTGTCCTAGCTTATGCTTCCTTAATGCACTGCTTGTGTGCCTTCTGCTCTGCTCCCTGGAGGAGTGGTACCCACAGCAATCCTGACAAGCTAAAGAGGGACAGCTGCCCGAATCCCCACAGGTGTGGACTGACTCCTTTGCCAGGCACATAAGTGGGTCCTCAGTAGAAAGGTAGTTCCCTTGGGTGCCCATCCCATGACTGGACACCCTCTGGGGCAGCTGAAGTCTAAGGCCAAAAAGATAGCTATGTAGTAGAAACTTGTACGGGGAAGTCTTGTTAATGTGGCTGCCACTTTAGGAACCTGGCTGGGCTGTACGTACCAGGACTGACCTGTTGGCCGGGGGAGAGGTGAAGAGACAGGACGAGGGGCAGGACAGGCTCAGGATCTGTGTGTTCTCCCCTCTTTCTGGGGTGTGGGGTCCATTCCAGGTTTAGTGGGATTCCACAGATCGGGCTTAATAGCAGGACAACAGGATCCCAGTGGAGACTGAAGATTGAAGTAACTCACGCAGCGCAGGGGGACATCCCATTGTCAGTTCCAGTAGATAACGCCTCTCCCCGGCGGGATGGGGCTTAGTGTCCTCAACAGCACAGCACGCTGGTTGCAGCGAGAATCAGGGCCATCGCTGTCTCCGGAGACTCCCAACAGCTTTGCGGGATTGGGAGCCTTGCCAGGGGACCCCAGGCTGGCAGATGGGGTGGTGGGTTGATCATTCCAATGCCTTAAGCCTGCAACAGTCCCTTTGTCCATCCTGCCAAGCTGGCTTTGGCTTTACCTGTTAGCAATTTAACCTGCTGCTTTAATAGTCCATTCTTCCTTTCTCCCAGATGTGCTGCTCATGGCTGAGTGGGGAGATGGAGCCTCCATTCCCTGTTCTTCTGCCCGGTCTTGCACATTATGACCTTAAAACGTGACCCCAATCACTGTCCACTTGATGAGGATTTCCATACATCATACTCAGCGTCTCTAATCCCTTAATGGAGGCAGCCTGCTTTGCACCTCGGTGACAGGGGAAAGCTTGGGTTGGGCCAGATACATGGACCTCACAAACCAAACCATAGTTAGAGCCCTTGCTCAGGGGTGCCTCAGTGGCTCAGTCAGTACAGCGTGTGACTCTGGATCTCAGGGTCGTGAGTTCAAGTCCCACTCTGGGTGTGGAGATGACTTAATAAATGAACTTAAAAAGTCAGCGGGAAAGGGACAACAAAATAAACTTGGCAATGCCTTACTGGTTGGGAACCCTGACAACTCCTTTGGCAGTTACCTGGGGTGTTGTTCTAGAACATAGAGTACATGGTATTCCATTAACCAAGTCACTGGATTTCAAGGGCAATCCTTGGCAATACACCGTCCCGCCCTGGTGCCACAGCGGCTACTCTTCCTATGTACCCAGTCTGTGGTATCTGCTGAAAGAATGGTGGCCAGGCCTTCTCCCTGGGCTGGGGCATCAGCTCTCTGAATTTTGGGAGCCCGGTGTGGGGGTTTAGCACGTGGAAGATAATGAGGATGCCTCTGTCTCCTGCAGGTGAACGCAGATGTTCTCCCACATACCCCGACCCCACAAAGGCTTGTTCATGATCGCCCACCTCTAAGCTTTCCTTGTCTAAGCCCTGGGGTTCATCCTTTTAAAACAGCCCAACTATCAGTGCAAAGGGTTAACCCGGCTTCTGAGTGATAAGCCAAACCAGCTCTGAGCTGAACCCACTGGAGGCTGTGGTTTGTTCCTTTTTCCGTCCAGATGGTGTCAGTGTGAAACTGCCTAACGATGGTAGCTCACGTGGGTAGGCTACCCCGACTAGAACATTCTCCAGGTATCTCCTGGGGACAGAACCGCCTCTGAGTGAGAACCCTCTCGCCAGCGCCTTCTTACAAGCCTGGAGATGACCTCTGTCACCCACCCAGGGCCATGCACTACTGAAAACATCTCAAGAGTAAGACATTACACAACAAGGCGTTTGGTCAACACAATGAAATGCGTGTGTAGTTTAACAACAAGAAAGAGATAAAAGACCTGAGTGAAGGAAGCAGGATTGTGGGTGACATTTTGAACTTTAAGAAGTTTCTTTGGCATCCCTACATGATCCTCTCAAGATTAACCACAAAAGGAAAAAGAGCATGTGCTCTTCTGGTCCTGCTCCAGATGTAGGCTGAGGTGTGGCTGTGCCCTCTGACTTCCTTCCCCCAGGGCACCCCACCGACCAGGGGAGGAGAGTGACTTCCGGTGGAGACACCCGATGGAGCCCATCTCAGCCAGCTGATCCAGGTCAACACCACGGTGAAACGCCACGCTGATGGCATGTGCCCTGGACCCCGTGTGCTGGGCAGGCCGCTTCACCTCTGCGGTCCTCCCCCAAAACCTGTCACCCCCAGTCCAACCTTGAAAAAACACCAGACAAGTCACAGCTGGGCAATTTCCCACAACACACCTGACCAGTTCTCCTCAACACTGCCCAGGTTATCAACAGCAAGAAAGTCCAAGAAACTGTCTCAACCCAGAAGGGCCTAAGGAGATGTGACAACCAAAAGTAACGCCGGGTCCTGTGTCATAAAAAGGACATTAAGAGGGACGCCTGGGTGGCTCAGTTGGTTAAGCAGCTGCCTTCGGCTCAGGTCATGATCCCAGTGTCCTGGGATCAAGTCCCACATCGGGCTCCTTGCTTGGCAGGGAGCCTGCTTCTCCCTCTGCCTCTGCCTGCCACTCTGTCTGCCTGTGCTTGTTCTCGCTTCTCTCTCTATGACAAATAAATAAAATAAAAAATCTTAAAAAAAAAAAAAAGGGACATTAAGAAAAACTGATGGGGGCGCCTGGGTGGCTCAGTGGCTTAAAGCCTCTGCCTTCAGCTCGGGTCATGGTCTTGGGGTCCTGGGATTGGGCCCCGCATCAGGCTCTCTGTTTAGCAGGAAGCCTGCTTTCCCCTCTCTCTCTGCCTGTCTCTCTGCCTACTTGTGATGTCTCTCTCTCTGTCAAATAAATAAATAAATAAATATAATATTTGGAAAAAAAAAAAGAAAGAAAGAAAAAGAAAAACTGACGTGGGTGCCTGAGTGGCTCAGTGGGTTAAAGCCTCTGCCGTCGGCTCAGGTCATGATCCCAGGGTTCTGGGATCGAATCCCTGCACAGCAGGGAGTCTGCGTCTCCCTTTGCCTCTGCCCCACTCCTTGCTTGTGCTCACTCTTGCTCAAATAAATAAGTAAAATCTTACAGAAAAACTTTTTGTTTGCAGGGCTGGGACTAGAGCGAGGTTGAGTAAGGCACTCTCTGCAGTGGCAGAATTTTGGCGCGCACCGGTTTCATTTTTATCATCCCCATTCTACAGCTCCAGAAACCAAGGCTTAGAGGAAACTTCTCATCCAGGTCCTACAAGAGGGAGGGCTATTCGTACACAGCCTTGGCCTCTGACCTGCAACTGCGGGCCCAAACAGACCCCAAAGTTTGAAGGCCAAAGTTTGAAGGGCGAAGTCAGCTTTGCTGACAGTCTTGTGTTTGCCCCTGGGATCCTGGCTAGGGAGGGAGGGCCCTTCTCTAGGGACACACAGTCTCCCCCACCCCCCGCCTCTTCAGCACGGGCATCCCTCATCCCTTGTACTTTGGGGGCTGAGTGGTTTTTGTGGGGACTTCTAGGCGGAGCATGTCCAACTGGGCGCCTAGAGATGCTTCTCCAGGCCTTCTGGGAGGCCTGGGCCTTGGCTATGGCCCTGCCCACCCGAGGTCCAGCTCACCACAAACCCTAGAAATGGCCGACCCAACGGAACCTAGGTTGGAGTCTGGGCTGTGGGGGCCCTGGAGCTGAAGAAGCCACAGGACACATACATGACAACCTTCCAGCTGTCCCAGGCAGCCGGTGGGAGCCTCTGGTCAGACTAATGTCCAGCAGGAAGCTCTGGCTCCCTTGGCCACTGAAATGCCCAAATTCCGGGACCCCCAAAGACGACCACCAGAGTCCAGAGTCAAAGCCAAACAGCAAGGATCGTTTATTACGAGTTCAAACCCGGACCTCCGCGCACTCTTTACCAGTGACACTAAGAGGTCCCGTGCTCAGGATCACAACACCTTTTATACACTATTTTTGGGGAGGCAGGGACTTAGCATACATCAAAGTATCTTGTAACAAATCGCCACATACCGCGGGAAAATCATAAAGCAACTCTATAATATGACTGGTGCGCTATAGAGCGGGAAAAGGCTGGGAACAGATTATTGGTTAGGTCAAAGGGCGGTCTTTCTTCAAACTGCTTGGTTGGCACGGCTAGGGTATGTGTCACCTCAGGATTAGCCGGGGTCTCCCTGCCAAGCCGTGGGGTGCCAGATGGTTATGATTTCTTGCACCCAGAGCCGGGTAGAGGGGTCCGGGAGCAGTCATTCTGTCAGGTTCAATTCTGGGTGGAGGATGTGCGGTTACAGAGTGTCTAGAAAGTCTGCTGGTATTTTTCCCTCTCCTCATGGGTTAGCAAGCGAAGGTACAGAAGCAGAAATAGCGGTTAGGTGTATAATGGTCATAATTTTATTCCCTAAGCTTCTCAGCCACATGCAGAGGAGGTCAAGGCAGTCTGAGTCCTCTAAGGCTTCCCTCCAGGGTTCAAACCCCTTCTGAGTCCTCTTGTGGGCACTCCCCAGGCTCTTTGGGTCCAGCATATCCCAAATGGACTGGATTGTCTTTCCTCAAAATGAGTTCCTCGCTCCATGACAGTATTTCTGTGTTTTTTGCCTTTCCTCCGTTCTGCCCTGGTCCGCACATCTGTTGAGTGCCTACTGGATGCCGAAGCCCTTTCCTAGAAACTCCTCACCAGAACCCCTTCCCCCATGAGGCTGTGCCTGCTATTGCCCCCAATTTACAGATGGGAAAACTGAGATTCAGGGCGCCTGGGTAGCTCAGTGGGTTAAAGCCTCTGCCTTCGGCTCAGGTCATGATTCCAGGGTCCTGGGATCAAGCCCGCATTGGGCTCTCTGCTCGGCAGGGAGCCTGCTTCCTCCTCTCTCTCTGCCTGCCTCTCTGCCTGCTTGTGATCTCTGTCAAATAAATAAATAAAATCTTAAAAAAAAAAATTGAGGTTCAGAGGGTTTGCTCGGGGTCCTGGTGATGAGGGAGCAGAAAGCTGGCTGAGGACAAAGCAAAATGCTGATACCTCACCATCTTCCCCTCACCCCAGCAAAAGGCTGACACTTTGCAATCTCCCCCCCCCCCACTCCTGGGTGGGACAAATGTGACATTCTTTAGGAATCACCCAGCTATCTTGATGTTAATGGCTTGCCAAAAGGGAAAAGACAACATTGATCAAGCCTCAAGACCTCCGGTATCCCCGCACCTAGAAGGCCCTCTTTAGCGTATGAAAACTCCATTGAAACCTCCCTTTCCCTCACCTTCCCCACCCCCAACCACAGGGTACTTAACCTGCCATCCCCCACAACCCCGGGCAGCAGCTCTTCCTGCCCACGGGTCCTGTCCCCGTGCTTTAATAAACCACCATTTTGCACCAGAGCTGTCTCAAGAATTCTTTCTTGGTCATCGGCTCCGGACCTCACCCCTCCAAACCTCACCTAGGTTCTAGAACTTCATCACTGGGATGGCAGAGGCAGATTCTAGAAGTAAGAGCCTATTCCCTGCGGGAGCCAGGACAGGATCTAGGAGACGGTATTTTGAGGGCTAGGGCGGCCCTGGTGGCCAAGTGGGAAACTGCAGCCTCCGTCCTGGGGTCCCAACCAGAGCTTCTCCAGCCTTCAGTCCCTCCTCAGACACCCCGTGTGGGTGCAGGGGTGCTAAGTGACCACCATGGAGAACCTTAAACACAAAAGGTGGCCTCTGGGGTTCGAGCCAGACCCCGCCCCCAGTCCACCCCCCCCCCTCAGCCTCAGTTTCCCCAGCTTGGAGCTGAGCCAATGACAGCCACGATCTCGTCGGGTCCTGGGACCCGCGAACACGAGGCTGGCCTGCATGAGACGTTCAGTAACAGCAGTTGTCACCCTCAGTTACGAGCAGGAGAGGGGCGGGAACTTCAGATGGTCAGACTCAGGCTGCTCCAGCTCCCCTCACCAGCCCCCTGCCAAACCGGAAAAGCTCAAGGTTTCAATTCACCGCAAACAACCCACCTTTTTCCTGGGAAATTGAAACTGAAAGCCCAAACTGTTTTTTGCCTCCGGATGCCCCCATTTCAAGCCTCTAGGTCAGAGGATTGTCTCGGAACATGTCATTGGTCAGGACGGCCCCTATGTTAATAAGGGGGTAGCCCCAGCCAGTAGAAGGTCTGAACGTCCTATCTCCTGCCCTAACTCCCTACATCCAGGGGCAGATCAAGATGGCACCAACTTTTTACCATCATTGGCCTGAGCCCGTGACTGAAAAATCAGCGTCCATGGAGCAAAGTCAGTGGTGGGGGTGGAAGTGGCTGAGCATTGGCCTAACCTTGCTGGCACCGGCTCTGTTTGTGGCCCTGATCGTCTTTGCCGTCAGAGCCAACAGCAAAGCTTGCAAAGAGGGCCTCCTAGCAGAGCAGGAGTGTCGCAATGTCACCCGCCTCCTGGAACTCCAGCTAGCCCAAACCCGGCAACACTTACTGGGGGCGAAGGACGAGGCTACCACCTGCAACCAGACTGTGGTAAGAGACCAGCAACCCCTGGAGAGGGCCGGGTGGTTGCGCGGCCCCCGCAGGTCTAGATGGGGGTGGAGAAACTTCCTCTGGGCCCCCGCATCGGGAGTTGGGTTTTCCCGCTAGGGTTTGGGGGACCTCTAAACTTTCTCAGCGGTGCTGGTCTAGGGCAGGGCTTTAAACGCCCCCAGAGCACCCAAATCCCCACTAGAATGTGGGAAGAGTCTCCAGCCTGTTTTGGGAGAGCTAGCAGCCGCTCTCTGCACCAGAAATCCCATCTAAGGTTTGGGATGGAGACTTCACCTCGTCCAAAAGAAGGGTGGGGCTCCGAATACACCCACCCCATCCCTGGGAGACTATGAAATGTTCACGTGGGTCCTAATATGGGGGGCCTTGAAACTCCCCAAGATATCTAACTTGGGCTCGGAAATCCCTATGTTCTGGGTTTAGAGAAGGACATCTAAGTCTTGGGCAATAGCCCATGAGGTCTGAGAGTTTCCTCGAGGGCTTGGGCATAGGGAGCCTCCAAATACCCATGTGGAGAGCCTCAAATCCCCTATTTCGGGGATCACATCCTTAGTTGTCCTGGCAGGGTGGGAGGTTGTGGCCCGTTCTTAGAGGTGGGAGACCGGGGTGCAGAGAGGGTTGGAGGGAAACCTGAAAGGGCTTTGGACCCGGGCCCCTCCGACCACCGGGCCTGGGGGAGAGATCCAGGGCCCCCAGCAGCAGCTACCTCCACTCCGCAGGCCAGAAGGCCAGTCTCTGATACCCCCCCCCCCCCGCCCCGTTCCAGGTGAACCTTTCCGCTTCCCTGGAAATGGAGAAGGCCCAGGGTCTGGAGCAGCTCAGGGGAAGAGAGGAGCTTCAGCGTAAGAAAGCATAAAACCAGGGTTCTGCAGGGGGGGTGGATTGGGAGGGGTGGGTCAAGCACTGAACTCCCGGGAGGAGGAGGGGCGGGGGGACAAGGTGGGGGGGGAAGTCCCAGGGTCGGGGTCACCAGGGAGTGGTCAGAATCCAGTGAAGGGTGGGAAAGGAGGACCCCAGGTTTCCAAGGTGGGGTGGCGTGAGGTTGGGACTGAAGGCGGCGTTGGATCCCAGGGTAGAGCCAGGCAGAGAATGTGGCCACTTGCCACGCCATGTCTGGGCCACCGTGCCACTGTGCTGACAAGGCCCCCTGATTCTCTCCCACCTTAGGAGAGGTTGAGAAATTGAAGAAGCAGCTGCAGGACGCTTCGGAGGAGGTGGAACGACTCAGGTCTGCACCACAGCCCCTGACTGTACCCCTTTCACGACACCTGTCCCCTCCCAAGACCCAGGACGCCCTTTGCCTGCAAATTTCCCATTGCTCAGGGCACAGAGTTTGAATGCCAACCTTGTCCCTCCGGTCACACCAAGCCTCGAGAGGAAGCGGCCCACTCTCTTCCCCACTGACTTGGTGGGGGAGGAGGGGAGATTCTGAAGGGCGACAAGGCCAGACCCGGTGCAGGCCCTGGCAGCTGCCTCAGTTGTCCCCACATCTTCCCCCAGAAAAGAGAAGGAAGCCTGGAGCAAGGAAGGGGACCCCAGCTTCAGCAGCTCCTCGAAGTCACTCGGCCCCTGGATGGTCCCCATGTGCCTGTTCCTGGGCCTCACTGCTCTGCTGGCCTGAGGCCTGCTGGTAAGAAGGGTGGCCTGGGCTAGAAGAAAGCTGGGGTTGGGAGGGAGGGCAGGAGGGAGTCTAGGATAGGCCAGGGTCTGGGGAGGTGACCTGTTACAGGGCAGTTGGCAGGGCACAGAGAAGGAGGAGCCAGTGGGGAGCTGGCCCGGAACAGGGCGGGGCCACCTTCTGTCCTCCTCCAGGCCACCCTAAGTCCCCCTTAGGATGTCTCCTTAGCTCACAGCCTGGACTTTCCCCTTCAAGGCTTCCCTGGCCAGACCAGATCTGAGGGAGCCCCATGGCTGCCTGGTTAGGGGGAGGTGGGCGAGATAGTGATGGTGGTCGGGGGGAGAACACGGAGCCACTGCTGGGATGGACCAACAAGGCGCCTGGCCCAGGGCTGCCTCCTCCCCCTACCCCCACCCTTGACTTCGCCTGCCCCCAGAGCAGGGCAGGGCATGGGGTGGGGAGTACCTACTTCTTAGTTTCTTGGTTTCCAGAAGCTCACTGACTTCTAAAGTCTTTGAACTCCAAAAAGTAGACACCCCTTGGTGGTGGGGGAGACCATACTCTTAAGTTCCTGGAGTGAATGCACCCGGGGCCACCCCTGCAGTGAGGGCAAACCGGCTGACATCTACACCCAAGCTTCCCCGCTCCAGAATGTTCCCAGAGACCCTTGGGGTTTGGGCAGGAGCCATCCCTCTGCCTCCCTGGCCCTCTTCACTGGGCCATTCCTCCCGAGGGAACCCCTCCTCCCAAGAGTCTCTCTGCTTCTTCAAAATTCAGAGCTGCTGTCTCGATAGACACTAAGTCGACTTTCACGACTTGCATGGATCTGCCCAGCCTCCATCAATCCTTCCTCCAAGTCTGCCGTGGTTGGGGGCAGCAGGTTCACATCCTGGGAGAACCTCTGCTCTCCAGGCAGAGCTTCCGGGTTTTCCTCACTTTCCCCAGCTTGTGGGAGGGCTCAGGAGTTGTTCTTGGGGCTGCTTTAGGATGACAGAGTCATTTCACCCCCTAGGAACAGCCCCCGCCCCTTCTCCCAGCCCCTCCTCACCAATAGGGAAACTGAAATCCAGAAAAGTTCCTGGACTTAATCAGGGCTTCTGAGCTGCTCAAGGAATTGAAACTTCTGATTCCCAGAAGCAAACCCTTCTCATGTGACCTCCCTCAGTCCGGCCCTGCCCCCACCACCCTGGCCCCCCAACCTGTTCCTTGAAGCTGGAAAGGCAGGTATTCCAGAGCTGGGTTCTGACTGGAAAGGAACAAGAGCGCAGTTCAGGAGGCTGGCCACCGGGGGAGAAGGCGGACTCTCTTCCAAGAGCCAGCTCCAACGTTTCTGCCCCGCCCAGAGATTTTTCAAGGGATTTAGGGCAGTTAATCAGTTAAGGGAGGCAGTGGCCTGAGATAATTCTTGATTATGTGCAGTTTAGATGGTGCCCACTATGGACATAATTACGGCCCTCACAGCTCGTGCCTGGGATTCTGGGTCCTTGGTTCCCCCAGGCAATGCAGACGTGCTGTTCTTTCCAGTAAAGAACGCAGGATCCATAAATACACAAAGGTTTAAACTAAAACTTAGATCGGCTACTAGAGGTCAGAGGGGCCAAAGAGGCTTCACCTCCCCCACTATCCTCAACCCCCACTACCAGACTGTCCCAAACAGGACTGCCTCCCCACCCCACCCCACACCCGCCCCGCCAGCCCGTGCCTAGGCTGTCTTCCCATGGTGATGGGGGACAGGTTTGCACAATATGATGGATTCAAACTGTTTAGCTTCTCCTCCCAAGCCCCCACACGTGGCTCAGTAGAAACTTCTCTCCTTTCTAGAAATGCCCCTGTAGGGGCCAAGGATGGGCCGTTTTGGCATGAAGACTATTGAGTAAAAAAGACAGTCAAGGGGCACCTGGGTGGCTCAGTCTGTAGAGCATGTGACTCTTGGTCTCAGAATCATGAGTTCAAGCCCCATTGAGTAGGGCATAGAGCCTACTTTAAAAAATCAAATATTCTGAGTTAAAAAATAAAATAAGGGCGCCGGGCTGGCTCAGTCGGTTAACCATCTGCCTGCCTTTGGCTCAAGTCATAATCCCAAAGTCCTGGGATGAGGGCTGCCTGCTCAGCAGGGTGTCTCCCTGTCCCTCTGCCGGTCCCCTCCACTCAGGCTCTCTCTCTCTTTCACAAATAAATAAATATTTTTAAGATTTAAAATCTTAAATTTTAAAATTTAAGATATTAAAATTAAAGATTTTAATTAAGATTAAGACTAATCTTAATTAAAAATTAAGATCTAAAATTAAAGATTTAAAGATCTTAAAATTTAAAATCTTCAGAAGATTTTATTTAGGGGTGCCTGGGTGGCTCAGTGGGTTAAAGCCTCTGCCTTAGGCTCAAGTCATGATCCCAGGGTGCTGGGATTGAGCCCCACATCGGGCTCTCTGCTCCGCAGGGAGCCTGCTTCCCCCTCTCTCTCTGCCTGCCTCTCTGCCTACTTGTGATCCCTGTCAAATAAATAAAATCTTGAAAAATTTTTATTTATGTATTTATTACAGAGAGAGATAGCAAGAGAGAGAAGACAACCTTGGGCAGCTGGAGAGAAGCAGGCTCCCCGCTGAGCAGGGAGTCCGATATGGGGCTCAATGCCAGGACCCTGGGATCCTGGGATCATGACCTGAGCAAAAGGCAGATGCTTAACAACTGAGCCACCCAGACGACCCAAATAAATAAAATCTTTAAAAAAATAAAATAAGCAATCAAAAATTAGCCTGTCTAAAGACAGAGGGGACACCTAAGGTGAAAGTGTTTTATTCCAAGCACCTCTTCAGCAAGCTCACAGACAGAACTCACAGGCTTCAGACCTTGCCCTGACTCTCCTTTTTCCAGGTCATGGTGCCCCTTGTTCTCAGAAAACAGACCACCAGGGATGCCTGCGTGGCTCAGTCAGTGAGGCGAAGCGTCTGCCATCAGCTCAGGTCATGATCTCGGGGTCCTGGAATCGATCCCCACCACCAGGCTCTTGCTCAGCAGGAAGCTCGCTTCTCCCTCTCCCTGCTGCTCCCCCTTCTTGTGCTTTCTCTGATAAATAAGTAAATAAAATCTTTAAAAAAGAAAAAAAAAAAAAAAACAGACCGCCACCACGAAGCATGTTCTTTTCTAACGACAAAGCACATTCTTTTCTAGTGGGAACCCACATCCCGGATGAGCCCCAGAAAGAGCCTGACGCTGTAGAAACTTGTCACCTCCTGCTCTACAGGGCCAAGCAAACATCGACTTCCCCCCTCCCCACTCACCCTGCCCTAGAGGCTCAGCTGCAACCCTCTCACACCCTTAAAAGCCTTTATTTTATTTTATTTTATTTTAAGATTTTATTATTTATTTGACAGACAGAGATCACAAGTAGGCAGAGAGGCAGGCTGAGCGAGAGGAAGGGAAGCAGGCTCCCCGCTGAGCAGAGAGCCCGATGCGGGGCTCCATCCCAGGACCCTGGGATCATGACCTGAGCCTAAGGCAGAGGCTTTAACCCACTGAGCCACCCAGGCGCCCTCCCCTTAAAAGCCTTTAAAAGGCCCAGCCTTACAGAATCTCACCCGACAGATATCTCTCTTGATGTCTGGCCCCTCTTCTCCCTTGGAGAGTAAGTAAATTCTGTCCTGCTTGGGGTTTTAACCTCTGCGTAATTCTTTGCCGCCCAGCCCACCGGCTACCTTAACATCATTTCAAAGCTTTCTTCCAGCTTGATCATCCTGGGCTTCCCACTATTTGCCCTATACTCCTCTCCCCAAAGACCCCTCTCCCTCTCCCCGGTTCTCCCCACTCAGACTTCAGCTCCGCTGACCGGCCTCTGCCTTTCCACCGACCCGCAGGTGATCCTCCCTTGGCTCTTCCCCAACCCCATCTCCTTCCCCTCAAGACCCTCTGTCACCCCGTCCCCTTCAGCGCTTGCCTCCAGGTCTGGATCCTTCTTCCCCCAACACATGTTCTTCCCCACCCCCCCCCCCCCCGCAATTCCCTCTTGGCAAAGTGGCTGGAGCAGAGAGCATGGTTTGGGTCTACCTTCCCTTCTGCTCACCAGATATTTCTCTTATAAGATGTAAGCTTGGCTTTTTTTCCAACTCATCCTGCCAGGTTCACTAAGGAATCTGAGTAATTCACCCTCTCTGGATGTATCGTGGAGGGACCTATACAATTAGGAATGGGATAGGGAGGCCACCCAGAGATCAGATAAAAATCCTGCTCTTGTCCTTTTGTTCTCACTGAGACTCTTCAAAAACTCACCGACCTTGATCCTAACTCTCATGTAGGAAAACTGAACGTAGCTATGCATTTCATCTCCCAGTCGGACCCACATATTAGAAAAACAAAACTAGATAAAGCCCACAAACCCCTCAATCCAAAGTACTAGACCCAGCCTTCAAAGCTTTTAACAGCGGAGAGGAGGAAATCAAAGAGGAAATGAGAAAGGGACATTAAAAAAAAAAAAAAAA
Source organism: Mustela nigripes (assembly GCF_022355385.1). Classification (NCBI taxonomy): domain Eukaryota; kingdom Metazoa; phylum Chordata; class Mammalia; order Carnivora; family Mustelidae; genus Mustela; species Mustela nigripes. The sequence continues at coordinate 13,405,061 of NC_081558.1, read as the reverse complement.
AACGATCTCAGGTTTATCAGCTCCTGCCTTCTGCCGTTACCAGAGCTATTCTAGAAAAGTCTCACCCCTGCTGGCTTGACCCAAACATTCAATAAGTCCCCCTGGGTGGCTCAGTGGGTTAAGCCTCTGCCTTTAGCTCAGGTCATGATCCTAAGGTCCTGGGATTGAGTCCCACAACAGGCTCTCTGCTGGGCAGGGAGCCTGCTTCTTCCTCTCTCTCTGCCTGCCTCTCTGCCTACTTGTGATCTCTGTCTGTCAAATAAATAAATAAAAACTAAAAAAAAAAAAAAAAAGGGTTTAAAAAAAAAACCCCTCCAGGAGCTTGTTACACTTGCAGTAAGCCTGGCCACTGGTTCAAACCATGTCCCAATTAAAAAAAAAAAAAAAAAAAAAAAAGCAAAAGCAAAACAGGACCACCCAAAACCTCTTGCCCTGCCTGAAGAGTGATGGGACCCCATCCTCAAAGTAGAGGGCAGACACCTCCCAAAACCTGTCTTCAGATCCCAAACAGGGGGGGAGGGTCAGCCCCATCCCAGGGTATCTCTTGGGGCTTCTTCAGGATAAGGACTGACACCCCCCACCCAGGATCTCCCTGGATTTTCAGGACCCTCTTCTCCCTCCCCCATCTCTGTTGCTGGTGTTCATGGTGTTTTCTCACCCATCAGCTACCCAGCTCTTGTCATGTGCCCTGGGAGATCAAATCTCCTCCCCCAGCATCCAGGATGAGACGTCATGACCAAACTAGAGACTCGCTTTTCTCGGCACCCCGTACACACCCAATCCCAATTCCTGGGACTCCCTACTGAACCTACACATCACTCCCACTTCATTCTCTCCAGTTACGACTCCAGGTCCCACGTCCATAGGGGACACCTCCCAACCTGTCAAGGCTACTCACCTCACCTCCATCACCATACACCTCAAGGAGCCTACTTTTTTCCCTTCCAAACACCAATATGCTCTCAAACCTCAGGCTTGCAGCCCCTCGTTTCCAAATCCCTTTTCTCAAATGTATTTTTTAAACGATTTTATTTATTTATTTATTTATTTGACAGAGACAGCAAGAGAGGGAACACAAGCAGGGGGGAGTGGGAGAGGGAGAAGCAGGCTCCCCGCTGAGCAGGGAACCCAACCCTCAGGGCTCAGATCCCAGGACTCTGGGACCATGACCAGAGCCGAAGGCAGAGATGCCTAAGGACTGAGCCACCCAGTCGCCCGTCTTTCCTCAAATGTACTAAAGCCTACTAACAATCTTTACAATATTCCAATCCCTTCTGACAAAAAACCAGTGCCAGAGACGAGTTCAGGATCTCAGAACGATCATTGAGGCAGTCCTCCCCAAGCCAGAGCCCCCTTCCCCACCATGCCACCCTCCTTTATGTACTTCACTGTCTTAGATCTTAAAGATGTCTTAAATCTTATGTCTTTTGTCTTAGATCTGAAAGACGTGTTTTTCAGTATTTCCCTCTCCCGTAGGACCCGGAAACCTTTCCGCCTCAACACGAAACAGTTAACCTGGACGCTTCTCCCACGGGGTCTTCGGGCTAGCCCCCACTTCCGCAGACCAGCTCCGGCATCACAACGCAGAGTACTAACCACTATACGATCACGGCCCAGCTCCGGCATCAGATCTCTGCAACCTCTCCGTCCAGCCTTCTCCCACCTGTGGATGGCCTCCTCTTCAGTCCTGCTGGGCCCACTTCTATCTCTGACACCATCACTGCGCTCGCCTTCCTCAACAACAAAGGTTAAGGAGTCTCCCTTTCCAAAGCCCATTTAATCAACCGTCTGTCCCACACCTAGGATTTTTGCTCACACGGGTACAACCCACCATATCACCCTGCACAGAGCCTAACTCTCAAACCTACTTACTCTTTGGCAAAGCCCCCACTTGGAAGGGGCACCGCACCATCGTGTACCTAATTCCTGACCAACACCTTCCCAACTCACCAGCCCTCCCACCCCTAACACAGGTGCTCAAGTAGAAACCCAGGCTTGGGGCGCCTGGGTGGCTCAGTGGGTTCAAGCCTCTGCCTTCGGCTCGGGTCATGATCCTGATGAGGCTCGGGTCATGATCTGATGAGGGAGCAGGAGGCTGGCTGAAGACAAAAGCAAAAGCTGGTGCCTGGCACCCCCCTCTCCATCCGCTCCCCCTCAGTCATATGTGTAGCATCCCTCCGGCAGCCCTGACTGCCATGAACAATAAGCAAATAGTTAACTTGCGGAGATCACAATCCTGGGAGACAGGAATCTCCCTTGCTCTACAAGTGTCCTGGAGATCTACAAACAGGGAGTTTACCTTATCAATAGCACAAATTTCCAAAGGCAAATAACTCTCAGTTCCTCAAGCCCTAATGTCTCCCTCCCCACCAGAACTGGAGGGGGCTGAGGTAGAAGGGAATGTAAATGATAGCAGGATCCTAACACCCCACCAAGAATCTCCCAACTATCTTGATGTTACCGACTGGCCTAAAGACCACATTGATCAAGCCACAAGGGCAAGGCCGCCTCCCGGCACCTTGTAGGCCCTCTTTAGCATATGAAAGCTCCCTTCCCCTCCCCTTCCCCCGACCGCAAGGTACACAACCTGCCATCTCTCACGACCCGGGGCAGCAGCTCTTCCTGCCCCCGGGTCTTGTTCCCGTGCTTTAATAAACCACCATTTTGCACCAAAGATGTCTCAAGAATTCTTTCTTGGTCATCGGCTCCGGACCTCAGCCTACCGAACCTCACCTAGGTTCTAGAACTTCATCAATCCCAGGGTCCTAGGATCGAGCCCCGCATCAGGCTCTCTGCTCAGCAGGGAGCCTGTTTCCTCCCCTCTCTTCTGCCTGCCTCTCTGCCTACTTGCGATCTCTGTCGAATAAAATCTTTAAGAAACCCAGGCTTTCTGTGTCCCACCCGCACAGAACTGAGCCAACCTCTACCCTCATCGTCCTTGGCATCCTTCCAGGAACTGGGTTAGGCACAGGGAGGAATAGCTCATCCTATCCTTACATGGGGACCTTCTCTTCCCTTGAGTCAACAAGTAGCCAATTTCGCTTCCACACTCCCAGCAACACAGAAGCCGACTGATTCCCTGGTGCCGCTTCCAGTCGGCGAACGGGAGAAGAATGAGGCACAAACAAGTCAGCTGCAAGAGATTGGGGAGCAGGGGACAACAGTCGAAAAGACTGCTGCCACGAGCAACTCCACAGTCTCACTTTTATTAGATAGAAACAAGAGCCAACAGAAGGACCGATGATGGTCAAACATCAGTCACGTGTCTTGTGGACAAGCAAGAAGTAGGATAAAGTTTATAGTTCAGCAAGCACATTCAAAGGACTCATCTAACAATGGGCTCTTCTGGGAAGAGAAAGGAGCGATAATGGGAAAGGGAAGCAGGCGGTGTTCCGTTCCACCCTGAGCTGACCGGCGTTCCGGGCTGCCCGCTGCCAGGCTTCTGTGAAGGGGCGGCGTTCCGCCCTGAACCAGCCGAGCATCCCCAGCTGCCCAGCTTCACGGTCATGTATCGTCTTTCTCCCCAAAGACCTGCTGCCAATCTATGTTTTTCTTAAGGCCGTCTCTAAATGTGCTTGGTAACTAGTAAAATCCTCCAGGGGTTATAGTTTAAGTAACAAATAGTTCCGAAGGGCAGGAGCAGAGAAGGTCTTCAAAATCCTCACTTCAGGGTGCCTGGGTGGCTCAGGTTGTTCTGCAACTGCCTTCCTTCAGCTCAGGTCATGATCCCGGGGCCCTGGGATCCAGCCCTGCATGAGCTCCCAGCTCAGTGGGGGGCCTGTTCCTCCCTCTCCCTCTGCACCTCTTCCTGCATATACTCTCTCTCTGTGTCAAATAAATAAAAAATATATATAAATAAATAAAAATAAAACAAAGTCCTCTGACTTTAGACCAACAGACTGCTTATCAGGGGCATACCGGTGCCTTACTGTGGAAGAATGCTGCTTCTATGTAAACAAGTTGGGTCTGGTCTCAGACAGCCCTGATAAAATTATCAACTCAGCTAGGGACAATGAGGAACAATAGAAAAACTGGGGGCGGGGAGGGGAACTAATTCTCCTGGAAACTAGACATCTGGTCTTGGTTCTCATGGCTCATTCCATTCCCAGGACCTTCGGCGGTTATATGACTGGCCCTTATTTTGGGGATCATGCATTTTAAAATATCAAATCTCTATCCAGGATGGAATCTCAACCCTTCGTAGCTGAGGCCTCAGAAGCTCACACTCAGGCCCCGTGCTCAGAGAGCAAGACCCTACTGATGTCTCTCTTACTCTGGTCCCTCTTGCCTCTGGGTAGGGACAGCTCTGTGCCCCTGCTCAGTGGAAGTAGCTGCAGAAGAATGACCTTCTGGGGGCGCCTAGGTGGCTCAGTGGGTTAAAGCCTCTGCCTTCGACTCAGGTCATGATCCCAGAGTCCTGGAATCAAGCCCCACATCAGGCTCTTTGCTCATCAGAGAGCCTGCTTCCTCCTCTCTCTCTCTCTCTGCCTGCCTCTCTGCCTACTTGCCTACTACTGTCTGTCAAATAAATAAATAAAATCTTAAAAAAATAATAATAACTTTCTGGGATGCCTGGGTGGCTCACTTGGTTGAATCAGGTCATGATTCCGGGGTCCTGGAATCAAGTCCCATGTTGGGCTTCCCCTGCTTTGCAGGGAGCCTGTTTCTTGTCTCTCTCTGCCTCTCCCCTTGCTTGTGCTCTCTGTCAAATAAACAAATAAAATCATAAAATCTTTAAAAATAAAAGAAGAAGAAGAATGACCTTCCATTTTCCCAAATCAAGAATAATTTCAAATAAAGAGAGGAGGGAATCAAAGTCTTACTCAAAGCCCCCTCCCCAGCCAAGCTTACAGATACAACTCACAGGTGTCTGTAACTGGCCCTGTCTTTCCAGGGGGCCCCTCATTCCCGGAAAACAGACCACCACTACATCACCCAAACACATTCTCCTCTAGCAAGACCAAACCCACATCCCAGACAAGCCTGCCCAGAGCCCGGCCCCCTCCACACACACAGCCCCCAGAGACTTGTCACCTTCTGCTCTATGGGTCCAAGCGACGACACCCTCCTCACACACCCCCAAGGGCACAGCTGCAACCCTCTCACGTCCTCAAAAGCCCCTAAAAGGCCCAGTTTGACAGAAATTCGGGAGGACATCTCTCTTAATGTCGGGCTCCTCTCCCACCTTGGAGCATGAATGAACTCTGTCCTGCTTGTTGCTCTACTCTTTGTGCAATTCTTTGCGGCCAGCAAGGAGTCACCCTAACGCAAGGGAAAGAGGAAGAGGAAGGGGAAGTAGGGGGAGAGGGGACAGAAGGGAAGGAAAAGAAGAGGGAAGAAGTAGGAAGAAGGAAGAGGGGAAGAAGGGGAGAAGGAAATGGAGGAGGGCCCGGAGAAGACGAAAAGAGGAGGATGAGGAAGGGAAGGGGGAAAGGAAGGGGGAGGGGAAGGGAGAGGAAGGGGAGGGTGGGAGGAGGAAGCGCAGGGGGAGGAGGAGGGGGGAGGGGGAGATTCATTTCCGAGCTGCGGGAAATCGCGCGCTGGAGACTGACCTGGATCTGATTCGCGATGTAAGCTCGCCCCCTGGCGGCCTAGTGGAGAACGGGCAGGGAGACGGGACCGATTCCCTCCCGCGTCTGCCCCCCTGACCCTCACAGCCAGTCACAGGAAGCGGTGACAGCCATAGCCAGGTCGACCTCAGTCGGTCGGTAGCCTCCTGTCTTGTAGCCTCAGTTTTTCCATGAACACAATGGGGAGCCTTGGCGAGTACCCCCAAGGCAGATGGGTGCTTTGCGAAGATGTGCTCACATGGTTCCCACTCGGCCGACTGGGGCAGGAAATCCGACCAACCCCACTTCACAGTCGGGGAGACCCTGAGGCTAGGAGGGCAGCACATGGGGTGCAGAGGCAGGAGTGGAACCAAGGACCTCCTTCCCCCCAAATCCTGTCCTGGCCTCATGTAGCCTAGGCTGGCCTCTGGCGGGGGTCCAGCCCCTCCCAACAGACTCGGGAAGCCACGGTGGGCGGGGCGGAGCCGTGGGTGTCCCTGGCGCCCCAAGGTGCCAATTAAATACTCGTGGCTGTCTGGAGCCAGAGCTGTGGACGGCGGCATGGCCGAGCTGGGGCCAGAGCCGGGACGCGCGTGGAGGGTGCTAGCCCTATGTGGGGCTGCGGTGTTCCTGGCGGCGGCAGCAGCTGGGGCGGCCCTGCTGGCCTGGAACCTGGCCTCCTCGACCTCCCGGGGACCTCGCTGCCCAGAGCCAGGGGCCAATGCCACGGCGCCCTCCGAGGACCTGGCGCCTGAGCTCGAAGAACTGCGGCGACGGCTGGCAGAGGCTACCCAGCACAAGGAGGCTCTGGCCAGGCAGCTGGACCAGGCCAACGGAGTCGGACGGGAGCTGGAGGAGGCACTAAGGGCCTGTCAGGGCCGTCAGGTTGGTGGGCAGGATGGTGGGCTGGGGAATCCAGAATTGGGAGAGGGCATGCACTCACATCCCCAGGGCTGCCCAACCCCACCAGTGCATTGGTTTCCCTAATTCTTCAACTGAGGGGGGCAAATGACAATAGCACCATAGTCCCTTCCAAATCCACAATACCAATTCCCCCTGGAGTCTACCTTCTGACCAAGAAGGTCCCCACGGTTCTCTTTGCGTAATAGCTGGTGATTCTTAGGGAAGCCCCAGACCCCTGAACTCACCTGGGGAGGCCCCGTGCTAACCCTCTCCTTAGGGTGCCCACTCAACCTCCCCCAGCCAGTGTCCAGGGGCCCTATTTTGAGAGAGGGACATTCACGTCACCTGTAATTAGGAGGCTAAAGTTGGCCTCTTGGGGGAGGTACTGGCCAGGTCCTCCCTTTTCCTCTGGCCACTCCTTCAAACTCTTTCTTAACCCTTCCCAGCCCTGGGCCTTGCAAAAGAACCATCCTGAAAGTCCCAATCTTTCCTTTATGACTGTTCTCTATTTCTGTGTACCAGGCCCAGCAGGGACTGAGCGGTGTGAATTCTAGAGCCAAAACAGACCTCTACCCTTTACCTGCCTGCCTAAGAGAAGGGCCTGAGGCCACTGAGGTTAAGAGTAGCCTGCTCTGGGTTCAAATTCTGACTCAGCCCTTCCGTGGGAGATATTCTGAAGCCAGGCCCATTGTTTTGAACCATGTCTCCCATAGCGGAGGGAGCATACTCCAGAAACCCAACCATTGCCAACCACCAAACTGGCCTGTATTGGTCTGAAACCCTAGTCAGTGAGTATAGACGTAGCTGGAATTGGAACCGCAGTCTGACTGCAGAGCTAAACCGTTTCCACATCCGGTGGCTTGGAGTAGGGGGCAGTGGACCTGGACAGAGCAGCAGTCACCGCTGGGTATGGCAGGCCACTTGTGTGTTTTCCAGCCACAGGACTCCCAAAGGACATTTCCAAATAAAGTTAAGGGAAAGAGGGGAGACTTCACTTCTTCTCTCCCCGCCGCTTCCCACCTCTCTACACTCCTCACTTCTCCGCTCCTCAGAGCCGGCTTCAAACCCAACTGATGACCCTGAAGACTGAGATTGAAGAGGCCAAGGCACAGGGGACCCAGATGGGGGCTGAGAACGGGGCACTCACAGGTGCGTTGGGGCATAAGACGGTACCAGACCTGGGGTGGGAGGAGCCTAAAAGGTTCCTGGTTACGCAAATGACACGCATGGGTGCAAACGTAATGTAAAGGACATGCCAATAAACGCGAAAAGTTATGTAACATACGCACATAACACTCAAAAGACCACGCAAGTGTCACACAAACAACGCAAATACAACAAAATAGGCAAACACCATGAATGACTCCAGAAAGCGATACAAACCTACGAAAATCTCTGCCAATGACACGTAAAGGTCTTGCAAACAGCACACAATTTTAATTCAAATAAGGCAAAGCTGCAAATAATATGCAGTCTGTAAACTCGAGAGACTGCGTTAGCTGGGCAGGGGCGAGGTCTCGAGGTCTCGGAGCTGACCCCGCTCCCCGCTCCCGCAGAAGCCCTGGCACGCTGGGAGGCGGCAGCCATGGAGTCTGCGCGGAGGCTGGACGAGGCACAGCAACGCGCACGCGCGGCCGAGGCCGAAGCCGAAGCTTGCGCAGCCCGGGAAGCGACGCTGCGCGAACGCGCGTGAGTGAAGGGCGGGGACCGGGGCCGGGCCTGGGGATGGAGAAGGGGTGGGGCAGTGTGGGCGGGGCCTTGGGGAGTTGAGCGATGAGACCGTCAAAGAGGCGATCCTAGAGTTGGAACCTAGGGGTGGAGAAGGATGTAGGTTCCCTGGGGGCGAGGATCTCCTCGTGGGGGCCGGCACTCTGGAGACATTTGTCCCTGGGGTCGGACTTACTTGGAGGGCCTTGGGGAAGGGCAAAGAGCGGGAAAGGATGTAAGGAAAAGGTATTGAGAGAGAGGACGGGATCTGGAGGTGGAGCTCCTGGAAAGGCGCTGGGAGTCGCTGGGGAGGGGTCCCAGGAATGGCTGGGGGTAAGAAAGGACAGGGGATCCTGGGGAGTGGGGTTCTCAGGAAAGATGGAAGAGTACCGAGGGGGAGGGGAGAGGGGGATGGAGGAGGGGACTGAGGGGCTTCTCCCCACGTTTGTCAGGAAAGCCCTGGAAGCCGAGTTGGGCCCCCAGCGCAAAGTGCCGCAACCCCGATCCCGCTCCGTGTCACGACCCCGACCCAGCCCCCGTTCGCGCTCTCGCCCAGGACCCTCTGGGGGCTGCCGGAGGCCAGCGCGGCGCGCACGAGGGTGAGTCGGCCCCCAGCAGGAGGAGGGCTCTGAGGCCAGGAGGGCGCACGCTGTGGCTGGAACATGTAGAGAGGTGCCCCCGCTGGATAAGATGCTCCGTCGACACCCATCAACGCTCAGCTTTAGATTCAGGAACCACTCTGAACGGAAACTACAGAAAGGAGACTCCACCCTCTCTCTCCAACCATCTAGTGTTTATTTTACAGGCGGGGAACTGAGGCCCATTTGCTAACACAATGAGATAAGTGTTTTGGGACTTAAGCCCCTTCTAACGACAGAATTGATTCGTCCCACAGACATGAAGACTTACGGTCCAGCCCTGGCTCAAGAGTGACCTGGAAAGGTCACGTCTCCCTTGTGGGCCCCAGTTTACCTTGTCTGTAAATTGAGTGTTTGGAATCATGTGTAGCAAGCCAGCCTATCTTTGACAACAAAAACTGACCAAGATGGCATGACGGGAAAACTACAGAGTCCTCTTCCTTTGAGGAGGGTATGAAATTCCCAAATGAAATTTTAGCAAAAAGAATTAAGCAACACATTTTAAAAATACATCACAACAAAGGGGACTTAGGTCTGAGATGCAGGGATGGCTCAAAATTCACAAGTCTGCTAATAAAATTCACCACACTAATGGATCAATAAGAAAAGTTCTGAAAATGGCCCTCTCAAAATGAGGGCCAAGGTACGGATGACCACTGTCAAGTATTTAATATTGTTCTGGAGGTACTAGCCTATGCACTTAGACAAGGAAAGAAAAGAAAGAAGAGGTATGAATATTAGGAAAGCAGTAGGGAATTTATAGTTTGGATCATATGTAAGCATTGTTTATGTAGGTCAAAAATAATAGAAATCCCAACAATTTCATATGGCTCAATTTCACATTGATTTTATCTTTTAACTTATATTTGACATAACTTCAGATTTACAGAAAAGTTGGAAGATTAGTACAAAGAATTCCTGGACACTCTTCCCCCAGAGTCCACAAATGTTACCTCCTTTGCTTTATTCTTTCTCTCTCTCTTTCTCTGAACCTTTTATGAAAAACTTGCTGAAATGATGTCTTGTTACGCATAGCACGTGAGTATGCATTTCCTAAAAACAAGGGCATTCTCCTACATAATCACAGTATAATCATGAACATTGGAAAGTGGACATTGATTGATAAAACACTATTATCTCATCTACAGACTTTATTTTTTTTTAAAGATTTTATTTATTTATTTGACAGAGAGAAATCACAAGTAGATGGAGAGGCAGGCAGAGAGAGAGAGGGAAGCAGGCTCCCTGCTGAGCAGAGAGCCCGATGCGGGACTCGATCCCAGGACCCTGAGATCATGACCTGAGCCGAAGGCAGCGGCTTAACCACTGAGCCACCCAGGCGCCCTCACCTACAGACTTTAATCAGACTTTGCCAACTGTTCTCATGACATCTTTTATAACAAAAGAATATCCCGGCTCACACATTGTATTTGTCAAGTCTTTCATCTTTTTTAATCTGGAACATTTCTCAGGCTGTCTTTGCCTTTCATAACACTGGCATTTTTTAGAGGCCTGGACAGTCATTTTTTGGAATCCAAGTCTGGGTTTGTGTGTTATTCTATAAGATTAGTTTTAAGTTGGCATTTTGTGCAGGAAAGCCTCATAAACAATTCAGCCTAATGTTATGATCTTCTGGTAGTATGATTTTATATACAGAAAACCCAAAAGAATTAACCGAAACTTTCCTAGATTTATTTCATATAGATATTTATACCCAGGAATAAATTAATTTCCTTATTACTAAGGAGCTCTTATAAATTAATTTTTCAAAAATATTAAGGCGAAAAAAATTTTTTGAAAAAAATTTCAAAAAAATTATTACTCAGGCGCGAGGGGCGCCTGAGTGGCTCAGCAGGTTAAGCCTCTGCCTTTGGCTCAGGTCATGATCCCAGGTCCTAGGATCAAGCCCCAAATTGGGCTCTCTGCTTGGCAGGGAGCCTGCTTCCCCTTCTCTCTCTGCCTGCCTCTCTACCTACTTGTGATCTCTCTCTCTCTGTCAAATAAATAAATAAAATCTTTAAAAACAAAAACAGTTTGGTAGAAAAAAATGGGCAATGAATATAGACAGTGAATTCATAGAAATATAAGAAAAAAAATTGCCCAACCTCACTCCTCAAAAAGAAATGCAAATTGAAGCAATGTGGTACTACTTTGTACCCATGAGTCTGGCCAAGATAAAAACAAAGACAAATCACAATGTATGCTGTGCTGGCAATACCGTGGGGAAACAAGTAATCCCACAGGGTGCTGGTGAGACTGCTCCTTGGTACGACCACTTGGAAGGCCAATTTTCTAGAAAATTGAAAGTGCATATATCCTTTGCTTCATCAATTCCCCTTCTAGAATTTTCCTACAACCATATTTACATGTGTACAAAATGATGGACCAGGGATGCCTGGCTGGCTCAGTCCATACAGCATGCCGCTCTTGATCTCAAGGTGGCAATTTCAAGATCCACTTGCAGGGGGGGGGGGGGGGG
>NC_081558.1:13385773-13393685 GCF_022355385.1 Mustela nigripes | reverse complement strand
GGGGGGGGGGGAAGAGGGGCACCTGGATGGCTCAGTTGGTTAAGCGGCCGCCTTCAGCTGGAATCCAGCTCGCATCCAGGCTCCCTGCTCTGTGGGGAGCTTGCTTCTCTCTCTCCCTCTGCCTGCTTTTGCTCTCTCTTGCACGCTCTCTCTCTCAAATACATTAAAAAAAAAAAAAAAGATGGGGCGCCTGAGTGGCTCAGTTGGTTAAACATCTGCTTTCAGCTCAGGTCATGATCTGAGGGTCCTGGGATGGAGCCTCGCATTGGGCTCCCTGCTCTGCGGGGAGCCTGCTTCTCCCTCTCCCTCTGCTGCTCCCCCTGCTTGTGCTTTCTCTTGCTCTCTGTCAAATAAATAAATAACATATTTTTTAAAAAGAAAGAAAGAAAACAAAAGAAAATAATGGACCAAATGCAATGCAGAACCCTGGGTTGGATCCTGGAACGGAGAACCGCTTAGTAAGAAGATCACGTGCAGTCCAGAGTATAATTAATTTAAGGTACTGCAATTAGTTTCTTAGTTTTGACGAATGAGCCACAGTGGAAAAGAGCTTAACCATGGAAGAAGGCGGATGAGGGCTATTCAGGGCCCCTGTGCTATTTCTGCAACTTTTCTGTAAATCTACAATTGTTCCAAAATAAAAAGTTTACTTCTAAAAAAGAGGCAAAGGGTAAGGGGAGCGGAAAGGATGAGATATATTTTCACATCGCGTTAAGTACAAAAAACTGGAAACCACCTCAGTGTCCTCCACTTGGGGACTGTTTCCGTGAGTGTCCATCTGTCCCCACAGTATCTGTCCCCACGGTGGAAATTCCCATATGACTGTCAAAGGAGCCAAAGCAAACTTCTCTGAGAACATTAATGTAAAAAGCAGAAAAGTGATCATTTGTGCGCATTTTTCAAAATGCAGGGACGGAAGAGACTTTTACCCAAATGTCTCTGAAGGAAACACTGGTCACTGTGGCTTCCGGGGCAGGAACTGGGGGGGGGGGGGGGAGGTGCTGTCTCATGTTTGTATACCTTTTTGTAAAGTCTGCATTTTAAGTCATGCTTATGTATTACCTTTAAAATAATTAAAATTTGTTTCTAAAAATTCCTAAGAAGCTGGTGTTTGAGGGCGGTGGAAGCCTCCTTGGACCTCTTTCCCCCACCTCATCCAGTCCTGTTCAACATCCCCGCTACCACTACCCCCCCCCCCCCCCCCCCCCCCCCCCAGCGCCTTGGAGGTACCAGATCTGGGCCTTTACCTGGGAGGGACCCACCTGGAGGGGGAACTGGAGGGCCAACTCCCAAGGACTAAGTGAGACCCAGGGGAGGAATGTCTAACTGCTTAGTTCTCCTGACAGCCACCAGGGGTCGCCCCAACTTGCCCACCCGGTTGCCGCTGGTTAAGGTCTCGCTCAGAGCTGGAAAGGTTAAGGGTTTGTGTGAAACCTCCCCCCACACCTACCCCCCAACTCTGGCGTCAATCCAGAAGTGAGCAGGAAGTGGCTTCTCCTTGGAGTCGGCCCCAGCTGGAGACCAAAAGACTGACCCTGCTTTGTCTGACTTAAGATCTCTTGGAGGGCGCCTGGGTGGCGCTGTCTTAAGTGTCTACCTCGCGCTGGATCAATCCCTGCATCAGGCTCTCTACTCAGTGATGAGTCGGCTTCTCCCTCTCTCACTCCCCCTGCTGTGTTCCCTCTCTTCCTGTCTCTCTCTGTCAAATAAATAAAATAAAATCTTAAAAACAAAACAAAACAAAAAGACCTCTTAGGGTCCAAGGGTAAAAGGGCTGGGCTCAGGGTTGTAAATGGGATGTCAAACATGTAAAATCCATTTACTCTGGTAGCTTCATCTTGGCCATACCACCGTACCCCTGAAAATCAGTTTTGGGGTTGGAGGGAAATAGGAAGCCAAGGCAGGTGTGTGAGCAGGAAGGGCACCGTTAGATCTGGTGTCAGAAAGAATTAGGACGAGAGGGCTCAGACCGAGGGCTTTGATCCCCCAGGGACACCATAGGACAGGTAGTAAGTAGGTGGGGACAGAGAACAAGCCCAGGCGCCGCCACATCACCCCCCCCCCCCCCCCCCCCCCCCCCCCCCGGCTCCCTGAGCTGCTCATGGAAGTAAATAGCACTCCTTGGTGGGACCACCTCCTGGACCGCCTGCTCCCGCCTCACAGGGCCGGCCGTTGCCCTGTTCTGCCTCCCACTCTCTATTACTCAAAGTCTCTGTCTCTCTCTTAGTCTCCATCTCTCTTTATCTGTCTCCACCCCAACCCCCCGGCATACCCTCCTAGGTCCCTGCCCTGGTTTCCCCTACCCTTGTCACCCTGTCGCCCCCACCCCATGGCTGCAGTAACAATAGGAGGGACAGAAATGGGAAGTGTGTGGGGCACCTGGGTGGCTCAGTGGGTTGAGCCTCTGCCTTCATCTTGGGTCATGATCTCAGGGTCCTGGGATCGAGCCCCGCATCAGACTCTCTGCTGGGCAGAGAACCTGTTTCTCCCTCTCGCTCTGCCTGCCTCTCTGCCTACTTGTGATCTCTCTCTCTCTCTCTGTGAAATGGATGAATAAAATCTTTAAAAAAAGGGGGGGGGAGGAAGGATGGGAGGGAGGAAGGAAGAAAGAAAGAGAGAGAAAGAAAGAAACAGAGAAAAAAAGGGGAAGCGTGACGCGGCTGTAGGCAGAGAGCACCTAGGACAGCGGCAGCCTGAGCCCTCCAGCACCCCCAATCCCAAGTAAGGAAAAGGTTTGCCAGGCAGGCACTTGGGTGGCTCAGTCCTTAAGTGTCTGCCTTCAGCTCGGCTGGGGTCCTGATCCCAAGCTTGGCTTTGGGCTACCTGCTGAGCAGGGATCTTCTTCTCCCCCTCCCCCTCCCTCCCTGCCCTGATTGTGCATTCTTTCTCTTTCTCTCGCTCACTCAAATGGATAAATAAAATCTTTTTCTTTTAAGATTTTATTTATTTATTTGACAGAGAGAGAGCACAAGTAGGCAGAGAGGCAGGCGGGGGGGGGGGGGAGCAGGCTCCCTGCTGAGCAGAGAGCCCAATGCGGGACTCGATCCCAAGGACCCTGAGATCATGACCTGAGCCAAAGGCAGTGGCTTAACCCACTGAGCCACCCAGGCGCCCTAAATAAAATCTTTAAAAATAAATAAAATGTTTAAATATTTTATTCACTTATTTTAGATAGAGAGCCAGGCTCAATCCCTGGACCCTGAGATCATGACCTGAGCCAAAGGCAAACACTTAACCGCACTGAGACAGCCAGGCGCCCCTCTGTGAGAGCTTTTAAAAATCTCGTGTCTTCTTGAGAATTTCAGTGTCAGTTTTAGGGAGTGACACAACGTTGACTTCCTCATAATACTTTTCCCTTCTCTGCACAAACAAACAAATAAAACCAAACTGATGGTTTTTAATTTAGAGAACATACCAACAGAAACTGATGGTTTTTAATTTAGAGAACATACCACGAGACGAAAGTTTAAAATCAAAGCCTGATTTGGGGATGACCCTCCAAGGGAATTCAGAGGGGCTCATGTGCAGAATTTCCTGTGACCGTGACAAACTGTTTTCAGGAAAAACCCAAGTGCTCACATCAGGACCAATGCATTTGACCTCATGCGAATCCAAAGACCTGTCATTGGCTTCCTCCCGTGGGGATTTTTGTGGCCAGGGACACAGGCAAAATGTGTTTGGAAAGTCTATTTTTAGAGATTTTAGACACCGCTGGCAGGAGTGTTGAAGGAAACCACCTCTGGAGGACACAGTGGTGACCAGCTGTCAAAAATCTAAGATAAAAATCCTTTGGAACCCAGCAGTTTCATTTGTGGGGATTTCATATCAACTCTGATTTTGTTGAGCGAAACAAAACATTTAAAAACTGTCTAAATGCCCATTGATAATTATTACGGTAATGTCTGTGGTGAAAACCTCAGCATCAGGCAAAAGGAATCAACAAATCTTAAAAACAGCATGCTAAGCAAAAAGACAAAGTTTCATCATTACTTTTTCCATTTAAAAAAATCTAGCTAATATAACAAACTATTCAAAAAAGAAACACTGCTAATCGAAGATATGAGATCAAATTACCAAAAAGAGATAGAATGTTGCTTTTGAGCTTGATATGATCGCTGTTAGGGTATACATTCAAACCCCTGCTTCTAGGGCACCTGTGTGGCTCAGTCCTTTAAATGTCTGACTCTTGATTTCAGCTCAGGTCATGATCTCAGGGTCATGAGATTTAGCCCCACACGTGGAGCCCGTGATTCTCTCTCTGCCCCATCCACCCCTGACCCCCCCCCTCAGGCAAATGAACTCTCTCTAATTAATTCATTCATTAAAAAATAAGGAGCACCTGGGTGGCTCAGTCTGTTAAGCTTCTGCCTTTGGCTCAGGTCATGATCTCAGGGTCCTGGGATAGAGCCCCACATTGGGCTCCTGGCTCAGCAGGGAGCCTGCTTCCACTGCTCTCTCTGCCTGCCTCTCTGCCTACTTGTGATCTCTACCTGTCTAAATAAATAAAATCTTAAAAAAGAAAGAAAGAAAGAAAGAAAGAAAGCATATACTTTAATTAAATAAATAAATAAAATAAGACCACACAGGTGGCTCAGTCAGTTGACCATCTGCCTGTGGCTCAGGGCATGATCTCAGGGTGACACGCCTCCCATTAGGCTCCCTGCTCAACAGGGAGACTGCTTCTCCCAATCTCTCCGTGTGTGCATGCACTCTCTCACTCTCTCTCTCTCAAATAAATCTTTTATCAAATAAATAAATCCTTTAAAAATAAGTAATAAATAATAAAACGGTTTCTTACACTGTGACACTCAAAATTTTACTATTGGATCTAGGGTGGCTTTTTAATTTTCTGGGGATTTATGGTTGCCTTTCTTTTTCCTTGACAGCAGATGTCATGCTCATATACACATATATGCAACACCTTCAATATATCGTGAAGAATAGACAGGATCTTAAGTGCAAACCAAGACTGTCACACCTACTGGTGCTGGCCCAGGCACTGGCCCCGGTGTCTGTGGATCTCCACTGGACTCGTGTTATCTAGGCTGTAAACCCAACATGCTGTTTTCCTCCCAGTGTTCCCACCGGCCCGAAGCACACTACTTGGAAGGAGCGTCCCTCCCCCGTATATCGATTTCTCATCCTGGCATCAGAGGCTACACATGACCCAGCCTCTCTCACCCTAAAAAATTATCCTCCTTTACTAAGGCCGAGTGTGTGCCAGACACCGTGACAAGCGTTTCTTTTTTCTTTTTTTTTTAAAGATTTTATTTATTTATTTGACAGAGAGAGATCACAAGTAGGCAGAGAGGCAAGCCGAGAGAGAGAGGAGGAAACAGGCTCCCCGCTGAGCAGAGAGCCCGATGCGGGACTCGATCCCAGGACCCTGGAATCATGACCTGAGCCGAAGGCAGAGGCTTAACCCACTGAGCCACCCAGGCGCCCCACCGTGACAAGCGTTTCTTAAGTGGCTACGTCGCCTCCACTTTGGACAAAAGAAAACTGTGGCTTAATTAAGGAAGGAAAATCATTTGTCTGAGATCACACAGGGGTCGGTAACACAGCTCGGAGCTTAAATCCAGAGCCTGCGCTGAAACTATGTATTCACTCTGCCTACATGGTCCCCCGTTAACAAAGATGCAAGATGTCCTCCTCCCACCCAGCTCTGGGGACTCTGGGTGGGCCTGGCCAACCTAGAGAAATAGCTGGTTGGGCACCACTTGCAGCCCCCAACCCTCCTCCCTGCAACAAGCCTCTGGGAAGGGTCCGGAATCAGGAATCGGCTGGGTAGCTGCAAAGGCCAAAGGTCAGACGGGGGTTTCCTGCCTACCCCTGGGAACTTCCTCCTTCCCAACTCCTGCCCCCGTGATGAACACCATCCTAGAGGACCCCTCCCCGCTGTCAACCACCCCCCCCACTCCATTACCCTGGTTAATGCGGGGGGGGGGGTAAGTCCCCAAGCAGCACCGTTCACCCTGCTGTGGCCCCCACAAGCAGTGTACAGTAAGGCTGTTCCTGTCCAGCATCCCTTCCATCTGCTGGGCCCTTTCCCCTTAGCCCCCATTCCTCCCAGCCTTGACCTCATGGAGCTAGGGGCTGTGTCCCACTCTGCCTCCCTAAGGCTAAGGGTCCCTTATGGGCAGGTCTGAGGCTCACACCTCATCCAGCATGGGGAGTTTTTCTGGACCTCCTGGTTCTTGGGGGATAGGCAGAAGAGGGCACACCCAAATTCCTTTGCTCCTTGGTCCCCAAAACCCCTTCACACCCACCTGGGGGTGACCCAATGTGCAGTTCAACCCCACCTATCTAGCACTTCCCATTCACCATCTCACAGAGTCCCGAAATAACACTTCCAGCAGGATATTATAGTAATAACAAAACCACAAACCCTCTCTTATGGGCCCCCTCCCTGGCCCTATCTCAGAACAGCACAGGGAAACCAATCTCACGGAAGGGGAAACTGAGAACAGACAGGAGAAACCCCTCCCTCGAGCTCAGCTGGGTCAAGCCTGCTCGGCCAGCTCCAAGTTCACTGCCGCCTACACTGCTCCCTGAGTACTTATGCAGCACTTGTGTGAGCAGGGCCGCGAGTGACACCTCAGGGAGCCTGGGCCATGGCCATCCACGGGTCAGCCCTCTGGGAAGCCCTGATGAGCTCCTTCTGTTTGCCCAGCTCTGGGCCAAGCACTCCACCTGATTTAGCTCATGAGGCGGATGCATATCCGTAGCCAGTCCTCCGAGAGGGAAGCCCAGCTCTGTGAACTCACAGTGCGAGACCCAGGGACGGTCCCTTTGCTTCCCTGTGCCTCAGTTTCCTCCTCCACTCCACAGGGGTCGATGACAGGAGACAGTATGCAGCCAGTGCTGAGAATAGTGAGGATAGTGCTTGGCACGGAGCAAGGGCAGGTGGGGAAACTGAGGCTCCGAGGAGCCAAAGAAGTCCCCCCACCCCCGTCACCCAGCTGGTGCCCCACCCAGGGACTATCAGAAATCCAGCAGCGCCGCGGCCCCTCCCTTCACAGCCAGGGTGGGAGTGTTGTGATAACCCACAGCCCCCATTTCCTCCTGGTCAGGAAGGAGCCAGGCAGAGGAAGTATTAAGAGGAGTAATATAAACACTCCCCCCGCTCCATGGCAGGGTGAGCACAAGGGGCAGCGGCCGCCACCCAACGCAGGCCAACCAGCAGAACAGCACCGCGGGCCCCAGGCAGAGATGGGCTTGGCAATGGAGCACGGAGGACCCTACTCTCGGGCAGGGGGCAGTCCGAGGGACTGCTGGTACTACCTGCGCTACTTCTTCCTCTTTGTTTCACTCATTCAGTTTCTGATCATCCTGGGCCTCGTCCTCTTCATGGTCTATGGCAACGTGCACGTGAGCACGGAATCTAACCTGCAGGCCACCGAGCGCCGGGCCGAGAGCCTATACAACCAGGTCGTGGAGCTCACGGCCTCCCAGGCCAACCTGTCCAAGGATCTCAACCTCACCTCCCGCGCCAAGGAGACCACCTCGCAGATGCTGCTGGGCGCCCGCCGTGACCTGGACAGGATCAACGCCAGCTTCCGCCAGTGTCAGGCTGACCTGGTAAGGCCACGGGCCAGACGCCTTCCCTGGGTGCTCTGGGTAGGTCCCCCTCCCCAATCTGAGCTCCCGTGCCTTTGTCCAGGAGCCAGAGGCAGTCATAGACCCTCTGTGTCATGTGAGGAGCCCATGTGGATAAGCCATGTGTAGTTCGTTAGTACAAGTATGTCCCATACGATATTGGGGATACACTTATCCTAAAAGAATGTAGTTACTGGGGCGCCTGGGTGGCTCAGTGGGTTAAGCCGCTGCCTTCGGCTCAGGTCGTGGTCCCGGGGTCCTGGGATCGAGCCCCGCATCGGGCTCTCTGCTCAGCCGGGAGCCTGCTTCCTCC